>NC_139803.1:39413469-39570969 GCF_963457635.1 Microchirus variegatus
ACGAACTCTCCCGCTCCTCTCCTCTGCTACACTGAATAATACGCGCTAACGCGGAAGTCGCTTAAATACGGATGTTTGAACGTTGCCGCGCGAATGGTCTAAACCAATCAGGGAGAAGGAAAAGAAAGCGCCGTCAATTGCCGTGGGAACAACTCCTTATATGGACATCTGGTGTGAGCGTGCGTTTGTAGGGCTCTTGGTTGTTTACAAACAGTCTAGTACTATGGTCCTGCACTCACTGCAAGTCATTTTTTTTAATGCTTTATACTTTTTAAAAACTGTGTAGTTAACTGTAAAGAAATCATTATCATGCTGTAAAGCATTATTTTTTTAATTCACATTTAGCTGTTTATCTTTATTCTGCTGCTCCTGATACACTTTGATTTTCTTAACTCTTGTGATTTGTCGTTTTTAGGTGGACTGAAATACACTGGATCTGGACTATTATACATATATGTTTCACTCTTCAAACATATTAGAGCTTCAAGAGATTTTTCAAAATTTGTGGTGAAAAACAAACAAACAAAAAATAAGTCGTTTGAAGGGATGAGTTATTTTTATTAGTGATAAATCGATGAAGTAGTCAACATCAGAAAATAAACATTTTAACTTTGAAAATTATCATCACTTTGGTCCATTTGTACATTTATATTCATTTGTGACACAGTGTGTGTGTGTGTGTGTGTGTGTGTGTGTGTGTGTGTGTGAGACTGATGACAGTGACCATATTATTGTCAATGTATTTTTATTTCTCTTTTTCTTTAAACAAAAGGCAAAAGATTCAAGATGCTGCACAGAGTTATTAATAAACATCAACACAAAGAGGAAAATGATCCCAAACGAAACAGCGTAAAATACATTTAATAAAAGGTTAAAGATTCTGAAGACTGAAGAAAGATTAAAGTAAACTTTTAAATCTAGGATTATGTTCATGAATCAAAGAAAATACAGTTAACTGAACATGACGACGTGTTAGAGCTGAAACAATGACTCCAATAATCCACCACTATTATCAGGATTAAAAGCAGATTTCTGATTGTTTCAGCTTCTTAAATGTGAATCTTTTCTTTGTTTCTTTGCTCCATAAAAACAAAGAAATCATTTTGTGTTTGTGGACAAAAACAAAGACATTTGTCAACATCATCATTTCCATGTTTGACAAACTCTGATCAATGTTTTCTAACATTTTCTGACGTTTCATCGACAAAAACCAGGAAAATGAAGTGATTTATGAAGAGAATCGTTTTTTTTGTAGATGTGGCAAATACAAATAAAGCTAACTTATCGTTATGATCACTATTATGGTTCATATAATGATCCTAAAATATTAAAATAAACTGCAGACTCAAACATGACCATATTTATTTTTTTAAACTTTATTTTGTTTAGTTAGTTTTACAAATAAACTTACAACAATAATCACAGATCAAACTAGAAAATAGAAAAAAATAGAAACATTTATTGTAAAATTATGACATGACAATTTTTTAATTTTAAGATTGAGTTTAGTTAGTTTTACAAATAAACTTACAACAGTAAGTGAGTAGTAGTAGATGGCAGAAACTTTGATATCTGACTAGGTTTAATTAGTTAATTGTGTGAAAAATATGTAAAATGGTGAAAAAAGTATAACAGCGTAGCTCCAGGGTGTGTGTGTGTGTGTGTGTGTGTGTGTGTGTGTGTGTGTGTGTGTGTGTGTGTGTGTGTGTGTGTGTGTGTGTGGTGCTTGTTGTATCCGCTCTGGGGCTCCAGGGAGGCGGGTAGGTGGTGGTCGTTGTCCCTGCTGTGGAGCTCCAGGGTGTGGGGCACGGACATTTGTGAGAATGAAGAAAATAGGAAAGTGAAACTAATGTTAAACAGCTTTAATCTAAATAGTGTGTTTGATGTGTAAAAATTTGAAAAACAGTATAAACGTGGAGATGATTGTGGTATTTATTACGGCAGGGTTAATATGCCGTGTTTGTCAAATTTTGGACCAACAAACTTTTTCAAAGTTTTTTTCAATTTTGAGACGACATCGTATAGTATGTCGTTTTTGTCAAATTTTGGACAACATTTTTTTCTCCAAATAATTGGTCAAATCTTGCGTGAAATACAATAATATGCCGTGTTTGTCAAATTTTGGACGACGTATGTCGTTTATGTCAAATTTTAGACCAAAAAACTTTTCCAAAAAAATTGTCAATTTTGGGACGACATAGTATAGTATGTCGTTTTTGTCAAATTTTGGACCAAACATTTTTTTCCCAAAAAACTCGTCAAATCATGCACCAAATACCGTAGTATGCAGTTTTTATCAAATTTTACACGACGTTTGACGTTTATGTCAAATTTTCGACCAAAAAACTTATTCAAAAATATTTTCAATTTTGGGACGACATAGTGTAGTATGCCGTTTTTGTCAAATTTTGGAACGAAAGTTTTTTTCCCAAATAAATGGTCAAATCTTGCGCGAAATACAATAATATGCCATGTTTGTCAAATTTTGGATCAAAAAACTTTTCCAAAAATATTGTCAATTTGTATACATATATTAATATTATTTTGCTGATGATAAATGGCTGCTTTCACATTTAATTGCATTTATACTGCTTTTTTCCCCCTTTCGTACTCATACTGAAAATGCTCTCTCTCTCGCTCTCAAAAACAGTCCTGCATACATGTAAACACAAGAGGGTGTTGTTGCGCTTTAATAAAGTCATGTGTTGCGTCACAGATTTGCATCATACACCAGCCACTTGATATTTTTATAGAAGCTTGGTTGGTCACTGGTGTCCCGGATCCTATATTCAGCTCCGTTCTCCTCATCATCTCATGATACGTGCCGATCCAAGCCTCGTCGCTGATGTAAGGAGAGTTTCCTGAAGGTTTGTCATTTAATATAATTTATGCTTTTGAAACCATTCATTAAAAGGTAATAAAATATAGGACATAGCGAATAAAAATGGCAGAATATTGTACTAAAAAAAAGCTTTTTCATCTAATTACTTAGAAAAAACAAGATTTGACCCTTTTTAATCCTAGTACATGATGCCACCATGCTTTTAGATGGAAAACAAAGAAACAGTAAAGATTTTTAAATTATTTTCTTATCACAAACTACATGCAAAGTAAATATTTTAGTGCTAATTATTACAGCCTGAGAAGATATCACAATGATTAGCAGCAACATCGCATGTTTTTTTTCTCCATACGCCAAATATGGGCAAAATGACGCCATCTGGTGGAGAGTAGTAACAATTATCAACTCCCAGGAAAAAGCTAAATATGCATGTACTATGCTTTAATGGAAATCAAAAATTGCAGTTTGAATGTGACACTTTTTTGTACACAGTGTATTTTAGCCTTAACTGTAGGAGGATGAGAGAGACTGGTGCTGTTGTTGTTGTTGTCATGGCAACGTTACAGCGTTGACAATAAAGCACAGAAGTCAGAGTGAGCTGTTTGTCAGAGGAGTTTATTCATTTATGTACAAGCGCGTCCGTCACAGAGGCGGAGACTGTCTGACACATACAAAAAGAATAGGAACTGTATAAGGTGCAAAAAACATACACTGATGCATGAGTCTGTGCCCCCCCCCCCACCTCCCTCCCCAAACACACAAACATACCCCCACCCTCACCCTAAAAGCCAGTATGTACAGCAGGTTGACATTGACTTACACAAGCTAACGGGGGAAAAAACGGCGACAAACTGACTCCACGCTAACTTACGCACAATGAGGGACAGGACGTTATGTACAAGACTGAGGAGAGGTTGACGCCCGTGAAGTGTTGGCAGTGGAGCGTATTGTCTTTGTGAGCGGGAAAAAAGCACCATTGACATGTGTCAAGTCGATGTACGGATGCGAGTGGATGCTAAATTAGCAGATTAGCCCCGGAGCGATACCGACTACAGGCGTTACGTCTCAGCTGCGGACCATAACAATCAAATTACCGTTACTTCCGCCTTCTGGTACGGCTAAAACGCGCCGACTTTCGGAAATTCGTAAAGCGCAAAAATGCACGAAGAGGGTGTGGCGTGAAAATGAGCGGTTGGTGTGAACGCGGCATGACACAGCGATCAGGAGTTCACAGCAAGTGACCTTGTTTTTTTTAGTCAGTGTATAGTTGTCGAGTCTGGAATGTGCCTCAGAGACTTTCACACACACACAGCTACAGTAGAGAGTGTGTGTGTGTGTGTGTGTGTGTGTGTGTGTGTGTGTGTGTGTGTGTGTGTGACTACAGGAGCTGGACTGAGGCTCTCGGATGAGGAACCAACGGCGGCCGCGTCGGTCGAGGTTTCTGAGGTTTTCTGAAGCGCGAGTGCTGTTAAGAGTCCAATCCATTGTCGGTGTAAGCGGCGATTTAAAAAAAGAACGGTTACGCTGTGTAGCATACGAGTCTGAAAGTGTGTCGGCATATTCGCAGTTTCTGGTTTAGCATGAGGCTAGATAGTTAGCACCATCCAGAGGATGTTATGTTATTGCCAGGTATTAGCGAGGTCTGGAAACAGTGACAGTTGATGCGCAGAACCTTAGGACTGCAGCTGGTCTGGGTTCCCAAGGGTGCTTGGAATCCTTGAAAGTCCTTGAAACATATTCAAGGCCCTTGGGCATTCTTGAAAATCGCCCTAAATAGACACGGCTCATTGAAAGTGATTGATTTTTGTGCAAGAAAGAAGTCGAGTTGATGTTTAGGTAACATCAACTCGCCTCCCTTGTTTGTTTACCTTGTTTGTTAGAGTGGTAATTACTAGCTAACGAGCTAGCAATGAGCGAGTAACGTTAAGCAACGGAGCGCAAATGAGGATCTGATGCCTGGTAAATTGAAGATTCAAAGCTCTCCAAGATCGACGTCATGGGGGCGAAGCGACTCTTTCAAGTTAGCCTCGCATCTTAAGCGGCGTCAGCGCATTCGGTCCATGAATTTTGAGGGAATTGGTCCTGGAAAGTCCTTGAATTTGATGTCAACCAAGGTGTGGAACCCTGGATCCCCAAAGTATTTTGAAGGTCACCTGAGCCTTGGGGCGCTGGCTGTGATATTTTAGCGTTATTTTAGACGCTCGACGCGACAGAAGCGAAGAAAACGGTTGTCGGCGGCCACACACGAGTAAAACACAGAAGCACGCGAAACCAATGTGTGTTCTGTTTAAAACAAACGCACATGAGCGGGAGAAGGAGAAGGAGAAGGAGGGGCGGAGCGTCAGCAGTGAGTTTTTACAACAGTGAGGATAACGTGGGAGACGATATGTACTCCAAAACTGTAGGGGGCGCTCCGTAGAGGCAAAACAAAAAGGAGCCCAGACTTGTCTTAAGAAGACATAAGAACTGATTTTGTGGAGCGTCACAAATTCAACAAAAGGAAAAACAAACAACAAACTTTAAATATATCAACATAAATAAACAAAGGAAAACTAGTGTTTCCTTTATAAACATTTACAAATAAATACTTGGTTTTGACCTTTTTTGACCTTTTTGGAAATCTTAAACTGCCAGAATAGATTTTGAGTGAGGGAAAAATTTGGTATTTGCTTTAAAAAACAAAACAGCGAAACACAACTTCTACTATTGACACGCTCAGTGTCCTAACACTGGTGTGTGTGTGTGTGTGTGTGTGTACTTACAGTATACTGAGCGCAGACACTTAAGACTGCGTCGTCCCCAACTCTCTGAGACCGAATGAACACTTTTAAATAAATATATAGACAATTTCTTAAAAAGATTTTAAAAAACAAAACAAAAACAAAAGACAGACCAGGAAAGTAAGAGTGATGTGAGGAGGTGAGAGGTTTATGTGCCGCTCTTCTGCTCCCATTCCTGCAACACAGACACAGAGAGAAACATGATTACGTTTGAGTGCATTAAAAAAGTCCAGTGTGTAAAGTTTAGGTGAAATATTGTTTTAAAACCACCAGAAAAATGAGCTTGTTTTGTGTAAAGCAGGAGCCGGGTCAGCGCTACAGGAGCTCACAATAGAATTTTCATGCTAGCTAAAGGCTACAGAGGCTCTGCAACTCACTTCAGGCAGAAGAGTGAGGTTTTGAACCAGATTTTAAATATGTACATCAGCAATTCTCGGACAGGTGTAATTCCATTTAATCAAATGAGAGAAATACTTTTTTTTGCTCTTCTAACATAATCTAATCCAGTTTAGAGGGCGGTTTCACTCATATTTTCCTCCCACTTCAAATCACGATGATGCTGCAGTTTGGTCCAATTTGGTCGAATTAAACAACTTTTTTATTGATTTATTATTTTATTTTTTTCTGTAAAACGTATAACTTTATATTTCCTTTGAAAGGAAATGACTTTGACGTCGACTTTTTCTCAATTTCATTTTTACCTTTTCAATCCCAACTTCCTCTAATCATCAGCAGTGGATCTGAGACATGTCTCATCCCCACAACAACAAATAACACATTTATCTCTGCAAATTCGTAAAAAAAAAACAGTATATTTTTTGGCCCTTTAAGTGTGCAATATTGTTTGCCCATGAAGAACATCAGTGATACGACACGAGAGTAAACGGCACACAAATGTGTTATTTAGTAGGGCTGGGGAAAAAAATCGATTCACATAGGAATCGCGATTCTAATCATCCATGATTCTGAATCGATTCATAAACTTCAAAAATCGATTTTTGAAAAAATAAATATATATATATTTTTAGTTTTAGTATATTAATAATTTCTATTTTGAAAAACCACACAAAAACACCAGTTTGTGTTATTTGTGTACAGTTTATTTTTGTAACTTCTGGGAGAAAAAGGCAGCTAGTCTAAGTTTTTGTACAGGAAGTAAGTTTTATTTGTTTTGAATGAATAAATGTTAAAAGGAACCCCGGCTATAAAACTTGTAGTTCTTAAAAGATAAATGTTAGTATCAGTTTTAATAAATTGATATAAAAAACCTTCTTGATGTCTTCGTTTTTATAAAATTTGTAAAAATAGTTTAACTCGTATGTCGCCGTTGTTGTTTACGTCGCAATGCACTCTGGGTAGTGACGTATAAAGGTTGTACTGGGGGCTTCGGGACCCTGTTGTGACTGTTCAGCACAAACATGTCATCTGTTCAGCCTTTTCAATTTGAACCCGAGCGAAACATACAGGAGGAGGACAGCACTGACAATGTTTCACAAAACGAGCATCAAAATGAAGCGCAAGAAAGACGGGATGAGGCGAGAGTGGGACAAAACCGGTGGTGTGTGTGCGGCAACTGCGTCTCCATATATGGATATACAGTGACGCGGCGACTGCAGACGCGGGTTGTCTGCTCAGGAGAGCATCCAGCGTCTCTCGTCTCTGCCGCTTTTTAACGCGGATTTCACTCGCTTCACGCGGGCGTTTAGGCTCCTTATGTGGGAGAATTGTCGGACAGGCATTTGGTTTAAGTCTCCGTTTGTATCCACCCGCTCCGGTGAGGTCTTTTAGCAGCTGTGGTCGACTAAAAGCCTCAAATGCTTATGGCGAAAAATGTCGAGAACACAGCCGCGGATCTTTAGGAAGTTGTCCTTCCACAGGCATCTTCCCACTCCTTTCTCCTCTTGTCAGTGGGAAAGCTGTGTAAACTCACAGCACTTCCCTTGTTGCCTTTCGATAAAAGCCAATCGAAAGTCGCCCACAGCTGCTAAAAGACCTCACCGGAGCGGGTGGATACAAACGGAGACGTAAACCAAATGCCTGTCCGACAATTCTCCCACATAAGGAGCCTAAACGCCCGCGTGAAGCGAGTGAAATTCGCGTTAAAAAGCGGCAGAGACGAGAGACGCTGGATGCTCTCCTGAGCAGACAACCCGCGTCTGCAGTCGCCGCGTCACTGTATATCCATATATGGAGACGCAGTTGCCGCACGTACACCACAGGTTTTGTCCCACTCTCGCCTCATCCCGTCTTTCTTGCGCTTCATTTTGATGCTCGTTTTGTGAAACATTGTCAGTGCTGTCCTCCTCCTGTATGTTTCGCTCGGGTTCAAATTGAAAAGGCTGAACAGATTACATGTTTGTGCTGAACAGTCACAACAGGGTCCCGAAGCCCCCAGTCAACCTTTTTACGTCACTACCCAGAGTGCATTGCGACGTAAACAACAATGGCGACCTACGAGTTAAACTATTTTTACAAATTTTATAAAAACGAAGACTTCAAGAAGGTTTTTTATATCAATTTATTAAAACTGATACTAACATTTATCTTTTAAGAACTACAAGTTTTATAGCCGGGGTTCCTTTTAACTTTTGTCTTAAGTTTGCCTTTGTGTGATCACATTATCTTATACAAACTGGATTGTTTTAAACCCATAATTTGCCTTAACACACTATGCATTGTATCAATTTTTTAATCGAGAATCGTTTTAATCGAATCGGTTGAATCAAGAATCGATTTTGAAGAAGATTCACATCCCTATTATTTAGTGACTCTGGAGAATGAGAATGAAGGACGTCTTTGACTGACCTTGGCCTTTCTGAGGACGTGTCCCCTCACCGTCGACGGCTTCTGTCCGGCCTGCTGTCGGCGGAGCAGCGAGGCGCTGTTGACCGGCAGAGAGCAGGACTCTGTGTCGCTGGTGTCGCAGCTGGAGAACGGAGAAGACTCCTGCGTCCGCCGCAGAATCGCCGGCGACTGCGTAAAAACAAACAAACACGGAGGGAGAATTAAGACGCGGTCGTGTGTTTGCAGACAAAGAGCTGGAGATTTGTGGTGAGCAAAAATCGCTGATTTCTGACCTGCAGGCCAGAGGAGCCGGCTTTGGGTTCGATGGTGAGGCCCAGGGTGACGCCTCCGCTCAAGGCCTTCTTCAGACTCTCCTTCACCTCCGTCACCTCCAGCTCCAGGTTCACCCTCTCCTCCTCTTTCTTCCGACAGTCGTCCTCCACCTTCTTCAGTCGCTCCGACAGGGAGCCGTGTGAACGTTTGCCTAAAGGACGGAGGTGCGGGTGAATTCTCTGTGACAGTTTACACACGTTTGACTTTTCCGTTCCTCTGTAACATCTCGTCTCTTTACCGGCAGCAGCCTCCACAGCAGAGCGCAGGTCTCTCCTCTCCTTCTTCAGCTGTGTCAGATGGTTCCTGATGTCCTGTTTCCTCTTCATCAGCTCATCCTCTTTGGCCTGCAGCCGCTTGGCGTCGGCCTCCACGCGGTTCTTCCCGTACTTGCACTGCTCGGCATCTGGATCACAGAGATTTGGTACAAATCATGAATTTGAGCGTTCTCTCGTTCTGATCCACCACACAATAAGAAAACCACAGATTGACTTATTGCCTTCTTTTACAGTTCTGCACGCAGGATGTGGACCATGTTTAGTCTTTTTTCAAATTTATAGACCCCTAAACTTGTCCCTTTTAAACACTTTGATTTTTTTAACTTCCTGCACCAAAGTCCATTCAGAAAAACATCCATTTTAGCTCACAGGGACATGGCTTCTGCCTCTGTTGGCACGTTTGTGTCACTTCAGTAAATCCCGAATGACGGATTTCGTACGCCGTAGTCACAAAATACCACAAGGAGGCAGCAGTGGATCAAAGAAACTCACCTCTTTCCCGTGATGTAAAAATCACACATTTTCTCTATGGACTTTGGTGCAGCAGAGTGATCGGTTTACAAAGGTGGATATTACGAAGTAAACTTAAGGGTCGGTAGATTTTTTTTTATCCATTTTTCAAAACATCACTCTTACATTTTTGTGCACATAACCAATGCACAACTTTGGGGTAATGATGATGTCATAGCTCCGCCTCTCTAGCTTCACACCCCAATGATCCAGTTCAAACAAACAGAACTTTTATGTGAAGAAAGAAAGAGACTTTCTATGACATGAAACCAGGAACCGCTTAAACCAACATGTGAGCTGGGGAAAAAAGTAAAAATTTGATTTGGTCCTTTATTATCAGGCCACTGTTGAGACCTGAACCCACACACAGCCTCAGGAAAGCCAATAATTACACCAAGACGATGCCTTCACTGAGCGGAAAATACACCATCCGTCGTGGTTTGTGTGTGTGTGTGTGTGTGTGTGTGTTTATGAAGAATAACTCAATCGAACCACAGCTGACTTGTTCAAATTCAATCCCCCTCATTTGACGCTGGAACTCCCGACGACTGTGCGGTAAATCCGACACGACACATATTTGGTGTTTTCCAGTCTGACATTTGGTGGTTTTAAAACCCGCCGCGTTTTCACACATTGGGCCAATAAATCAATAAATAAATCAATAAATAAATCAATTACGACCACATTTTCGCCCTCATCCACTGAGCTGGGCCCGCGTACGTCACACAAATGGTCTTTAAGGTTTTCAAAGTTATTTACTCCCTCCCATTAAGCCCCCGACTGTAATTTGGATATCCTACATTTTCCAAATGGCTGTGGAGCTGAGCTTTGCTCGAAAGCAATCAGTGGTGGTGAGGCTGGAACTGGGGGGAGCCAGACTCTCTGTCTGCTGCTCGCTGTCAGCACACGGCGTGACTGGAGAAGGTGGACGACAGTCAGGAGTCGCCGCGTTCTAGTTTAATCCAACAAGTTTGACCTTTGTTCCTCTTGCGTTACTCACCGGAGTTGTTGCGTTTCAAAGAGGCCGTGCCGTTTATCCCATTGACACCATTCTTCTTCAACAGGTTCTTTGGCTCCGCCTTCTGTTTTGATGCCACCCCATTGGTCGCTGTGCCCTTTTTTCCCTTCAGCTGATCGGGAAAAGGAACAAGGAGGAGGAGGAGGAGGAGGAGGGAGACTTTTCAATTTAGTTATTACTGCAAACAAATCACACAAAGTGTGGGGTCACTTAGAAATGTCCTTATTTTTGAAGGAAAAACACTTTTTTTTCAATGAATATAACATTAAATGAATCATAAATACACTCTATACATTGTAAATGTGGTAAACGACTATTCTAGCTGCAAACGTCTGGTTTTTAATGGAATATGTACATAGGTGTATAGAGGCCCATTTCCAGTGTTCTAATGGTACATTGTGTTTGCTAATGGCGTTAGAAGGCTATTGGATGATTAGAAAACCCTTGTGCAATGATGTTAGCACAGCTGAAAACGGTTTTGCTGGTTAAAAATCATTATTTCTAATCTTGTCAATGTCTTGACCATATTTTCTATTCATTTTGCGACTCTTTTGATGAATGAAAGTGCGACTTTTAATGGAAAACACAACAGAAATTGTATAGGTGAGCCCAAAACTTTTGAACGGTAGTGTACAAAACGCGGAAAATATACCAAAAAAAAACCGCAATCACGTTGCGGAAATATTCCACTTTCACGTGTTAAAGCTCAAATAGGAAAACGGTCAAAACGCAGCTCTCGGATAAGAAATTCTACAAGTTCCGAGGGTTTTGTTGTGTTTTTTTTAGCGTAATAAAGCATAAGTCACCTTGTCTCGGTAGACGAAACTCAGACACCGTCTGGACGTCTTTAAATGCAAATTTAAAAAGCTCCGTGACATCAGATCCACCAGCGTATCGAGAGACATGGGACAACAGACTTTGAACGTAATCTAAACGTGCAAAACATTACATTTTTCAATTTTTTGTGCATGCAGGAGTAGAGAAAGCAAAGGATCTTGTTCAGCGTTACGATGACGCCCTAGGATTCAGCCGAGGTTTTAAACCATAAGATTACAGCCTTCACTCGAGTTAATTCCAGAACAATACGTAGATATTGACGACGTGCGACACGCTCTTTTATTCCACTGTCTCCAGCGTCCTGCTGCCTGCAGCTGCGCGCCGCAAAAACCTTCCAGCTTCTTACTGTAAAGCCCGGAGCGCTACTTAGTGGTCGTGGAGGAAATGTTAACACGCCATCGGACAACGCCACACATCAAAGGAAGTGGCGGGGGGGAGGAGGAGGAGGAGGCGGAGCTTCCCACAACACCATGTGGTGACTTATGGGGCTGTGGAGGCGAGGGTGGTACTTAGGAGGAGGGCCGTAAAAAAAAAAAGTTACACACAAAGACGACGTCCATTGTGAAGGAAGGACACACACACAAATGCTTTACTTTATACTCAGATTGTTCTGCATAACACAAAACATCTGTGTGTTAAGGAGGAGCTTTTTCACATTAGAACACAGTTATTGATCTGTAGCACGTGTTATTAATAATAAATCAGTATTTCCTGCCTGTTTTTCCATTTTCCAACAACTTATTTACGGATTATTCTCCTACATTGAGCAGATGTTAAGTCACAAAAACTGAAATAAAGAAGGGTGAGAACAGTGTTGAAAGCGTGCAGGTTAGTGTGTTAGTCACCTGAGCGCCGTCTTTAGTCTTAGAATCACCAGAGATGAACTTTGAGGAGAGTTTAGAAACAGGAGCTTTGTAGTGAGTGGAGGAAGAGGAAGCAGAGGAGGAAGAGGGACGCTTAGACGGAGGATAGCGGGAGGTCAACTTAGGGGAGGGCATGTTCTCATAGAGCTCAGTGTTCTCCTCTTTCAGTTGGCGCCCCCCTGTGCTGGGAGTGGAGTACTGCGCCTCGGGGTCCTCGAGTTAGAGCAGGCGGGCGAGCGAGAGTGAGTGAGAGGAAGAGGAAGTAAGAGAGGAAAAAGTGATAGAGGAGACAAAACTGTTAATTCACATCAAAACAACGTTTTCTTATAAAGTAAATTAAGGCAAGGGTTAGGGTTAGGATTTCTCTTTTGGTTTCATGACAACACATTTAGTTTGTGCAACAGATAACAGAGGTAACAGACAGGAAGTATCCTTTTATTCAAGGATAAAATCGAGCCTGAGCTTTGATATTTTGCAGCCGTGGCAAATAGTCAAAAGTCAGAGTAGATCAGGAGAGCAATAAAGGGATTAGTGGTACGAGGGTTTGCTTTCACCTTGTTGTGGTGCCTTCAAAGCTTAAAAAAAGGTAGACATAATAATCCTCCAACTGCTTTCATGAGCAGTTAGCAAGGAGAGACGGGGTTAGTGAAGTCTTACCATTCCGTTAATGGGCACGTCGTCATAGTGCAGAGCTGTTCCAGTGGGACAGGCGTAGCCGTTGACTGGGTTGTCCAGGTACGGGTTAGGAGAGACGGCGCGTTTACTGGTGAAGCTAAAAGTAACAAAACAAAGCCGTGGTATTAAAACGACGTGTCATTCTTCCATCTGTGACCAGAGAAGTTAGGGAAAGGCTTGTTTACACTTTTTTTAATGTCACAAACCTTGAATTTCTGTGTCCACTGTGTAACAATATCTGCTCTTTTAAGCAACATAACTTCATAAGACAAGTGTGCTGATACTTACCCAGAATTACTTAACAGTTAAGAAAATAGATTTTTTTTAAGGCTTAAAAGGAGAATAAAAATATACAGAAATGGTTCCCCTCTCCCTCACCAGAAGGACTGCTTGGCCAGCTGGATGACGTTGGCAGTGGTCTCGACGTCGATGTAGTCGTAATGCAGCGCGGCGGGGTCAGTGGTGGAGCCGGTCTCAGCCAGCAGAACCCCCAACCATCGACCCAGCTCCTGAGAAGACGAGGCCTGCGAGAGGTCACAGAGAGAGAGGTTTATACGTGTGCATGAGATTCAATTTCTGCACTACAGTGAAAAGAAAATGCAGCAGAAAACCGACAAAACAGTGTCCCTTTGAGGTTCTTGAGGACATTTTAATCCTTGTTTTTGTCAGTGGAGTTCAGTCGTGAAGCCTCAGGATTTGAGGTTTTGACCTCACCTGCAACCAGACTCTCAATCACAACAGTAAAAGTGTACATTTTCCTCTAATTTGGGACATAATTCACAACATTTGACATTTAAAATTGGTGATTGAGACCATTAACTACTCAGGAAAATGTTCACTACAAACTTCCTCATTGACTTCCATTCAAACTGAGGCTTTTTTGTAAGCAGCAGTCGCCCCCTGGTGGTTATTCAATATATTTGGACTTCTGAGCTCCCAATCAGCAGCATTGTATCACACAGCTCCACATCATTTGTTGTAGTAATGGAGGAAGAAACCAAGTCAGGAGTCCTGACCACATGAGAGGAACACAGCAGATATAATGTTTGCATGTGCTAGCGTGGCTCTGTTATTTTTTAGTATTTTCCCTGCACAAGAGGAGATGGAACCACAAACTCGTACAAAATCTCACCTCCAGCACGGCCACTTCTTGGCTGTTACGCAGCAGGCGGAAGGCAAAGGGATGTTTGTGGTCCAGGCCGGGGCTGACCTCACAGCCTCGCAGCGGCAGCGAGGCGATGTGGCTCTTCAGGTCGTCGCGGTCCTTGTGCAGCAGCAGCTGGTTGTCCTTCAGGCGGCACCAGCGCTCGCGCCAGCGGTTGTTGGACAACACGTTCAGGTAGCCTGTCAATCAAAGCGGGGGGGGGGGGTTCAAACACTCACCACCTGCACCAAAGTCCACAGAGAAAATCAGTGTTTTTTAGCTCACAGGTTCACAGGAAGTGCTGGTCTACTGCGGCCTTGTTTGGTTACATATGTAGTGTGATGTTGTACCGATGTGACGACAACTAACATCGACACGACTTCCAACAATAAGTTAAAGGTGCATTATGTAATAAAACTAAATCAACTGGCCATAAAATCCTCCTAATATGTCACATAGACTCAGGAATAATGTTCATATAACAAACTGAACTCACCAACAACAACAGTACAGACAAAATATTTGCATTAAAATTTTTTTTTTGCAGACTGCAAATCATGTTTATGTTTTGAAATCATGTTTTGGCATGTGGCGCCACCTACCGCCGTCTACCAATCATTGCAGTCAGTAGAGTCTCAGCTGCCGAGCAACCACGGGTTGCCAGTTACGTCAGAAAACGAAACCTAAAAGACCTCTGTATTTTGAATTTGAATGTAGTAACCGTTTTTGGCCACATTCTTACATATGGCGCCTTTAACCTTGTATGATAATAGACTGTGGACAGCTAACAAACACAAAAAATAAATAAAGTACAGCGCCAAAGCCGAACCGTTCCACTCGCCGGAAACGAGCCATTGGGTAAATTTGACTGAAGGATTTCTGACACTGAAGTCACAAGATGACTTCTTTAAAGTAAAATCGACGATTTTCTCTATGGAGTTTGGTGCTGGAGAGTGAGCCGTTTACCAAAAACGACCGTTTCCAGCCTCAAAAGGCTTTATAATGGTGAGATAAAGATATTGTAGGACTTTAGATTAGACTTTAATTAGTGAGGCTTTTGTTTAAGTGGTTAAAATCTTTCTTCTTCTTCTTCTTACCACACGTGGGCACGTCTTCCTCGGCCGACGACGTCTGCTCGTCCGTGGACGGCTTCTTCTTCCCCAGCCCGATGATCTTGGTGATCTTCTTCCCCGCGCCTTTCCCCACCGTGCCCGTCTTGCTCTCCGACTTGGAGTTCTTTTTCCCTTTGCCTGAGACACAAGACAAAGACGAATGAAATCCATGAATCACAATGAGATCAGTAAAGCTAGCTTGTGAGAACGAGACTCCCGTGGACTTAATGCACCTTGCCATCGTTATCCAAATTACCAAAGGGAGATGTCTCGAGTTAATTTACGCTGATTCGATTACGCGCGGATGCTTTTTTTCAACCCTGTAACGAGGAAAAAGTGGAATCTTAAGATTCTACTGTAAACAGCCATGAGTTAGAAATGACTTGTAGCAGGTTTAATCAGACCCTGGTGGGTTCAAAAGCCTTTTGTCTGAAGGATTAGGATCAGAGGTCCTATCCAGAGAGAAGAGGAGAGGGAGAGGATTGACGCTGCACATTCTGCTGGAAGTCAAATAAACTGTGTCTGAAGAGGTTACGTATGAGCCGCTCCATCTCTCCGTCTGTTCAAAGGAGGGAAATAGCTTCTGCTTGGCTCACTGTTTTTAGATACTGTGGTCTGTGGTGTTTTTATGAGCATGTGTGTGTGTGTGTGTGTGTGTGTAAGAGGAAAGAAGAAAATTAAAGACGGGAAAGAAAGTGACGGGGAAAATAAAAGGTCAGATATCGACGCTGGGAAGAACGCAAAAATGAAGCACGTAGCAGAGGAAAATGAATGAACCTTAATATTAAGAGATAGAAACTTTTTGGATTTAATTTAAGATGAAAAAAAGAATGCAAACACACGTCATGCACTATGCAGGCCTGAGGTGGAAAGCAGACACACACACACACACACACACACCACGAGCTCAGGCCACAGATGTGAAAGGGATTCGCAAAGAAAGAATGGAAGAATTAGCGTTTTTCCCTTCAGGAGATGAGGCTCAGGAAAAGTCTGATCAGGTAAATTTGATTCCAGTAAATCAGCTCTTTTTTTGTTGTTTTGTTACCAGCCATGGAAGGAATGAAGGCTGATGAAGCGAAAAACGCTGCTCGACGTTAAGTAAAGAGGGAATATTCAGATTCTGCCTTGTTATTGAGAGTCTTTGCAGTCGTTACTGTAAGTTCACACAACACAAACGACCGCTAAAAGGTGGGCAATGTATCGATATTATATCAACAAATGAGTGAAATACCATTGTAAATTTCAATTAAAACCACTTATTTCATGTTAAGCCAAATTATTTGTGTATTTGTGCAAAATGTGACCACATTCATAGAGAATTTCCTAGTTTTTTTTTGCACGTAAACCCTTATTTAACATTAAAAAGCCAATGAAATAAACCAATAATGACCTGAAACGAATGGTAATTTATTTGAGTGCATTTACAGTGTATATTATTGCCAATTTTTTGGCTTTATATCGCGAATATACGTCTCATATATAGTGACATAGATGTTATATACGAGTTAAAAGTTCTCAAAATCAGATCGAACTGGTGACATTTGGAATTACGTCACAGTTCAAAGTTCACTTTCGCTCGTTTTTTATGAACAAAAAGAAAAGAAAAGCAGTCTATTTTGTGACTTCTATTACAGCAACACTTCTTTTTTGAGCATAAAATGTGCTTGTAATTATTAATTATGACACCGACGCTCTGACTCTGGCTATATTATATTATTTCTTCAGCAGACGACCGCTGACACAGATCCTCTTTCCAAACTTACACAACCAGAGTTGATGAATCACAGCCCTGCGTCGCCTCCATAATAAACAAAACACTCAGAATTTAACAGCTGGTGGGAAATTTGTCCGAGACATAATGCTGGAAAAATGCACCGATCTTAACAAGGAGGAGTGTTAAATTTGAGCTTTTTTAGACGACCCAAATCACAGAAACGTCTCTCCCTGAGGACAATCTTCCTGCTGAGCAAACAGACGGTAAATAATCAGAGAACATTTCATCCGTGTCTCTTTGCTTTGGCGTCCAGTGTTAAAAATGCTCGTGTGTCACGCTTCATGCATTATTATCATTATCATAAATAAAGGCTCGCCCTTTTTTCAGAGTTCCTCTGAATTATGAGACACATGATGACGACGGGGGGAAACAGAAATATCCCCAAGATGTCAAACCTGGTTTGTGGATTCCCAGAAACAACACTGATTTCAGTTTGGGTTTTTTTTTCATTGCTTTAGTTATAAAATAAATGGAGCTGCATTATAGCAGTGTTTCATGGAGGGGATTAGACTCTGAAAACACCTAAATATAATCCACTTCCTCATTTTGTGTCCGGGTGAAACTTCTCCTCGTGGTTTTAGGATATTAATCCATTATTCCACGTTAATCTCGCCTTAAATTGTGTCCAAAAATGACATCAAATAACAGTCTACAGGCCGGGTCACACTATTCCTACCAAAATGGTTGTCCACCTCAGTTTCTCACCAAGAGTTCTCCCTCGTTTCTATATCCTTGTGTTTTCTTTGATCGGCGAGTTTTAAATGTGCAGGTAGCGGCCGACTTCGGCCGTCTTTTTAGTTACGTCTCGTTTGACCGTTTGGTTTGACTTTTAAGTCTCGATTAAACGCAGATTTCGAGATTTAGTTGGAATATCATCATGTCGACTTTAATCTCGACCGATCCACAGAAGCCTCAGACTTTGTGGGAACGTGAACGTGAGTTTTTGACCTGCTGAAAACTCTTCTTTCTCGTCTGGAAGCGGAAAAATATCAACAACGTCATCGAGTCTCTCTCTTTGGTGAGATTACCGACTGTAGCCTGAGACTTGACCGTCCAGCTCCTGTGGAGAGGTCACTCTCTGTGATCGAGATTAAAGTTCGATATTAACAGTTTCCTGAAGAGTTAACGGTGTCAATTGCTCGTTTTTTAAGTTTTCTTCATAATAAAAATAAAACACGACGATACATTTGGTTCCAATTTGGAGGAAAATAGATCATAAAGTTTTCTGTGACGTCTCTGAAGTTCCGGTTGCAAAGACCCAACAAGGCGTTCACAATCACAATCATCATGCATTAATTACTCCAGTAAAACTGACTGGACGCAGAAACTCTTCCCTTATTTTATGTTTACCAGCTGTAACAGACTTTTACATTTGCAGGACTCGTTGATATTCCAGTGGTTCTGATCGAGTTGAGAAGGGCTTAGTTTGACTCAGGTAGCAGCAGGGACATTATTGGACACTCACTTACAGTCCTGTGAAACATGACATGAAAAAACCCTGCTACACTTCAACTGTAGCCCTTGTCTATCAACCAGTGCGGTCGATAGACTGGCGTCATCCTCTGCCGCTCTTGAACGTCCTATCATTATGGTGTTTTATTCTTCTTTCCATTGCAAATGAAGCAGAAAGGGATTTTCCAAGTTAAGTTTTAGTTTTTTTTTTTTTTTTTTAGTTTCCCACTAACGCTAAAACACTCTGCTGAGCTGGATGTAAATGAATCATTTCTGGTAGAAACAGATGTTTTTTGTTTTTTTTCCCCCAAATCATTTCATTGTTGTTGCCGTGGAGCCTCACCTTGGTCCTTGGGGTCGCTGTGTCCGTTCTCGTGGGGCGCCTCTCCGTCTGAGCTCGGCCTGTCACATGACGCCTTCTGCGGGGGGGAAGAAGGTACCAAAAAGTCATCAAAACAGACATTAACACACGAATACTGTACAATCTGTGTAATTACGAGAAGAAGAAAAAAGCATTAAGAGCATCTGCAACATGTTATAGATGAATAATTAGCCTTTAGGCTGTGCCAAATTGGAGTCGGTTTGTCATTAAAAACCTCTGATGCAGGCCTTTTTCCCCCTCCAATAAACACACATGTGTATACAGTGCAGACGCACATGTAAGTGCTATTTTTTTTTTACCAAATGAGAACCAATAAGACGCAGTTTCCTTCTTTTCTGCAGCCCAGTGTGATTGTGTTTAATTGTGCCAAGAAAAGAGGCCCTCGGGGGGCAGAAATGAGACAAATTGGGCACCATACGTCAATCCAATGAGTTCCTGTTGGGGATTATTCCTTGCACAGACCTAATATTGATGTGTATGACAACTATAATCTGGTCTTTGCCTTCGTTAACCTGCGTTTACCTTTTCCAGTTCTGGTTTGTGCACAGGAGATCCGGATCGAAATCCGTCCAGGTCCACGCTCCCGTTAACGCACACCTCGCGCATCACCTGCAAACACACAAGACGCAGCACATCAGCAGCCGCTCAACGTTATTACTACGTCGGCAAGCGTGATCCGAACACATGGGTGTGTCCCCCCGAAACATTTCCTCACACGACGGCCACATAATTAAGAAGCTCATTCCTTCAGCGTAGACGGCATGCCTGGAGTAATGTGGGCCACATGTGTGGTGAACTCCCTCCTCCTCCGTCGTTCTCCATCATGCTACTGAACGGCAGCCAAAGGCCTTCGAGAGGCAACGCAGGCGATGAGGTGCGCGGCCTGCAGGAGGCGGTAGAGAGTGCGCAAGAGCTTCCTATCAGAGGAGTTTTAGGCTCTGTCTGTGTTGAGTACACATCTTTTTGGTTTTTAGGTTTGTCAATTGTTATTTATGTTTGTGTTTTTATAATTCAGGGGTTTTAGACTTGTGTGTGGATAAGTTGTTGGTTTTGTATATCAGGTGTTAGTCATTTTATTGCATTACTTTACTATTAGGGCTGCAACTAACGATTATTTTCATAATTATTTCCATTATCGATGAATCTGTGCATTATTTCCCTGATTAATTAAGTACTCGTTTGGTTATTAAATGTGGAAAAATGTTGATCCATGTTTCCTAAACCTTGAAATGATGATGTTCTCAAATGTCTCGTTTTGTCAACAAACCAAAATTATTCAGTTTTAATTAATTTTTCCTAAATGGAGCAAATAAAGAAAATATTCACATTTAAAAAGCTGAGTTCCAGCTGTTGTATATACTTTTCACATGCACATATCAACAATTACTCTACATAGTAGGTTATTTGTTAATTTGCTTATACTTTAGCTCTTTTATTTACTGTATATATACTTTATATTGCTGTTCAATTGTTCTATTTCTATCCTTAGTTGACGTAGCTATGACATAAAAACATTTAATAAAGAATTAATAAAGAATTCTTTGATTTTAACTCACGAATACCACTCTGACGTTTAATAGTTAGCTTCCTGAAGTTAAATCAGAGATGGTAAAAGTTGATTTTTAGTGTTGGAAATGTTTTTGATTTATCATAAGTATGTAAGCGCACCACTTTTAATGCAGAAATGTTACATATCGTGTCTTTAAATTGCCCCCGTGGGGGACGAATAAAGTGATTTTGAATTGCATTGAATGTGTGGTGGGAGCTGGTGGAGGGATTGTGGGGTGTGGAGGGGTCTGCTACACACATTAGACACCGCAGAGATTTACTACGTCCATGGAATCCTTGTGCAGATGTGGTCCAGTAGGTTCGCGAATGAGATGTGCAGCGCTCTGGACGGAGGGCGCCAGTGTGCATTACCGTGACCTCGTTGGACTTCAGACCTGGCAGTCGCGGGGCACGCGGCGGTTGACAGCGGTGTGTGTGAGTGTGTGTAGATGAGCGTCGGCGAGGGCAGAGGGAAATGAGATTTCAGATGAACCACTGTGTAAGCACGTCCGCTAATGCACTCCGACACACACACACACACTTTTCCACAAGCATTGTGAACCATCTCTGGCTGTGTCGTTCTCCTCAGCTCATTGGTTTTGGCTCAGACGGAGCATAATTGGGTTTTTGCGGGGGAAAATGACAGGCTGTGGCTCCGAGGGTTTGGCTGCGAGGCCAGAGAGCCGGACAGACGGCAGCCTCGTGTGTGTGCGTGTGTGTGTGTGTGCACCCTCAACTGGAGAACACACTTGGGTATCTAGTCAATCGGATGATACAGAACATGTCTATGAGGAAGATGTTGGTGACATGTTGTTGTGGTATTTTTGGGGGTCACAAAATTAATTGCTTGATCTTTTACTTCAGCCTTTACTAAAGATTTATTAATTAATTCATCTTCTACCGCTTTATCCTCCATAAGAGGGTCGCCATTCACTATCACACTCATACCTATGGTCAATTTAGCGTGTCCAGTTCGTCTAATTCCCAAATCTGCATGTTTTAGGACTGCGAGAGGAAACCGAAGATTAAGATTTATTAAATAACTAAAAATGTATATAACAGTTAGGTATTAAACAAATGGCAGTTTAAAAAAAAAAAAATACATATTATGCACAATTTAGTAATTTCCCCCCATATAACACTGCTTTATTTTCATTTGCCAAGCCTTTATACACTGGAGTTTTGGTGTTTATAACAAATAATAATTATACTCTCTTGTAATTTAGCATGAATAAGTTTACTATTTAAACAATTCAAAGCTTCACATTATATCTAGTCAAATCGCATCGCGAGTGACGACATCGCTACAAATACAGTAAGCTACGCTAACATCAATGTTTACGTTAGCATTAGCATTAGCAACTGGATGCTTTCGGCTCAGACGCTGAATCATTGAGGACGTGCTGTTGTGTTGTTGTTGTGTAACTTGTAGTGTTGTTTACACTGCACCTTGCTGGCTTCTTGTTTAAGCGTGACATGGTCCCACGCTTTAGACTTTTTCTGACTTTCACGGGTTGTTTCACTCTCTCCGCCATCGCGCCAGCTGTGCGGTGGTGCGTCCGCTAAAACGGTCCGTGTGGAACAATGACACCTGCGCTGAACAGGCCGCGTAGCGCGCGAGATAGGAATTAAATCGAGTAATCGTTGCAGCCGCTATACACTAAAACTAAAAACTACGAACATTGGTGAACTGATGTTACGTCAGCATGTGAAGCAGGAGAAAATGTGAGGGAGACTATTTAAAAAAAAAAAAGGGTTGGAAGCTTCATGGGAATGAAGTAAGGACAGAATATGGATGTGCGTTCCATAAACACATCGTTAGCGGACAATGTCTGGGATAATCATTACTGTAACTCACAGGCTTTGGAAAGCCTCAGGTACTCTCCTCGCGTTGCCTCCACCCTCCTTTCCTATCCTACTTTCATCCCTTTCCTCTCAACTCGTTTCCTTTTCCCTCTCCTCCTCATCCTTCCTCTCATCTCTATTTCAGCTATATTCGATATTCACATGAATGCTTCACAAAGACAAACTGTCGGGCCAACTCATTCGACCAGGGCAGGACGTTAAGAGAGATCACTCTTTCCATGATCCAAATAACTAATATTAAATGGTACAAATGGCTGTTATTTTAAGTTTTATCTGTGGCTAAGAGATGAGTTTAAGAGAAGTGGATTTAAAATAAAATAAAATAAAATGACCACCCAGCGGTCGTTTACATCCACAGAGCGATGCAGTCTCCAGACTTTGGCCACGTAAATCTACACATTTGTGCCAAATTTGAAAAGATTTACGGGATTCTTCCCGTTTGCAGGATGAGTCTAAACAGGAAGTAACAGTTTACTCGACAGCCACAAGGGGGTGACTTGTTTGGTTGGAAATCAATGGGAAAAATGTGTAGTTTCAGGTCTTGAATGTGAAAATGATGTCAGTTTTGTAAAATACGTTCCCATTTAGAAAAAAAATAGGCCGAAAGTTCCAAAAAGTGACGTGGGTCAAGTCAAATCATGATTTTTCATGTTCCGTTTATGTTGCAGATATATCATGTTCACAAGGTAAAAAAACAAAAACAACGGAATTGTGAGGTCACAGCAACATCAGCGTTTGACATTGGACCACCAAAATCTAATCAATTCATCTCCGAGTCCAAGTGAATGTTTGAAAAAGATTCTCTGAAGTTGTTCTTGACTGATTAGATTCGAAAGACAGGGAAAAAAAAAAACCTCACAACTAGAGAATAATGTTTGACTTTGGACCAATAAAACCTAATCAAGTCATCCAAAGCGAGTCCAAGTGAACATGTGCGCCAAATTTGAAAAAGGATTCCCTCAAGATGTTCTCCCGATATCGCATCGACAAGAACAACCCCCCGAAAACGTGTAACGCCTCTGGTCACGGACATAAAAAAGCCAGAGAGAGAATAATGAATACATGAGAGAACGTTGGTCCTAGCAACACAATATCCAAACACAGACACAAAGCTAATCTCCCCTGGCCGCACACCACTCCTCGCACACCCCTCACTCCCTCGCGGACTTCAGCGAGGGAGTGAGCGCCGAGTGGACGAGATGATGAAAACTCCCGTGTCGCGGTGATTAAGCAAAAACAGAAACAACACAGGCCTTATCACTTCAACATGTCTCCAATATTTTCCGGCACCTGACTAAATATACCCCACAGTCCCTACAGTCCCCCCCCCCCCCCGAGCAACAATTAGCGCAGTCTTCACCACAGTTTGGGTGGTACTGGGATTTGTATATTTTCACGGGTCTGGTTGCCCACGCCGATCAATAAACAACGGCTGATTGTTGTGATTACCCGGGAAGGGTAATGGAATCAAGGAGGACAAATATTTTTTCATTTCAGGCACAACACTGAAAATAGCATAGATTTGGCAGTTTTCCATTGGCTTCTTCCAAAGACCTTCGATAACCGCGAAAACGCGCAAAAGGAGCTGGAAAAAGCTGGAATGATTACGGAAATGCCAGCGCGCAAAAAAAACAGGCAAGGGGAGGAAGCTTAAAATAGAACACAATGCAAAGTAAAAGGACAAACAAGGAATTCCAGGGAGTTCTGCAGGAGAGCGAGGAGGAAGAGGAGGAAGAGGAAGAGGAAGAGGAGGGGGTTTCTTTTAAATCCAAAGACCAGATGAAGCCTGTTTTTTTCCCCCTCCTGTGATTGAAAGAGAAAAGAGCCCAGAGGAGCTGGCACCACACTGACAACAAATAGACGCACAGTTTTTTATTTAAAAAAAGTACCGGGGTCTATTTGATGTCGACGGGGTGGGTTTGTTTTGTCGAGCAGCCCCGGGTGGGGGGAGAAAAAGATCAAAGTGTGAGAAGAGAATATGATGTACGGGGGTTTTGGGAGGAAGAGAAGAGAGAGCGATCAGAGGAAGGACCAGCAAAGCAAACATTTTCACATCAGAGGGAAAACGCAGCAGAAACACCTTTGCATAACAAGCCCAGTGGTCGCACAATGTCAGGAAAACACTTCATCCTGAGGAGGCCCCCGGGTTATTCTTGCACGAGAGCTACGCCCTTTATCTCACAATGCGATTAGAAAACATTAGAGACGCTACACAAGTGGCGTTTCATTTTATCGCCCCCCCAAATCAACAACGTCCGAAATTAAACCTCGAGCCAAGACTTTCATCCCCGAATCAGAACTTCCTGTTCCTTCATCAGCGTCACATGCGAGGAGAAACAACATCACGTTTGCACGTCTATGTTTTTTTTTTTTTTACCTTGAGCCATTCTTCGGCCTGCTCTTTGCTCTGCACGGCCAGCACCAGGGCGTCGGCCCCCTGGTGGACGATCTTCAGCTCGTGCTTCTTCTTCTTGCCGTCTTTGGGGATGTGCGTGATGCTGCAGCCGGACAGCGTCAGCTCCATCTGCGGGGTGTGGTCTTTGGAGGATTTGTAACACTGGGAAGAGGAGGAGGAAGGTTACAGCGGAGGAAAAACGCACCCGACTATTCAGACGTAATATTAACGGACATTTCGCATTGGGATATGTGAGTAAAGCTACCACAATTGAGAGGGGTAAATCGCTCCATCTGTCCTAGGAGCCCTTTACTGGGTCCAGTCAAGTTCCAGGTCCTTTTTACCCAAGGTCAATCTCTGAGAAGCTCTGTTAATAATTACTTTTCCCCTTTACTCTTCATGTAAAACTAATCCTGTCCGAAAAAGGGCTTCAGACTCCCGTAGACCACACTCAGATATGGACACTTATATTGGAAATGCCTGAGCTACTGCCAAAAATGACCACGTGGTCCTTGGTGAACGCCTAAATCTATGCACCCAAACCCAAAAATCAACCAAAATGGTTGTCCTGCCTAAAAGTGAGGCTGCGAAAACTGAAATTATTTTTATCCCGACGCTATCGTACTCTTACATAAACATAAAAAGCATCAGTAGTGGATTAAATTCCTGCCAATAAACGCTCCTGAATGTGAGACACTGGACCTTTATGTGTTATTTTTCAACTAGTTTTCACCCTCATAATGCTAATGCTAATGCTAATGCTATGCTAATGCTAATGCTAATGCTACACTAGCAGAAACCACTTGTTTGCCATTACACAACAGCAGGTGCGCTGTTCTGCCGAGTGTTATTTCTTAGAGCGACACAGAAGAAGTAATATTTGGCAGATTAGCTTCAGCTAGCTACAATATATGGACAAAAATATTTGGATTACACCAACAGGGATTGTAATGACGTATTCAAATACACATACAGTAGTTTCATATGGACTCGATCCGCCTTTTGCAGCTATAACCGCTCAAGATTTTCTATGTGAATTTGCACCCATTCATTCTGTGGAGCATTTATGAGGTCATGCACTGCGGTGTTGGACGAGAAGACCCGGCTCTCGAGTTCTTCCACACCAAACGTTATAATTATGGATTCATACATGAATGCAGACCGTCAGCGTCTCATACCAGCAGTTTGTTATCTTTGATGACGCAGAGGAGTTTGGTCCACTGGCCAAAGCGTTTCTTGCGCAGCAGGAACGCACAGATGCGGGCGTCCTTCACCAGGTCCATGGACGCCTCCTCAGACGGCCACTGGTGATGCATCTTCTGGCCCTTCCCGTCCTCCTCCTCCTCGTCGTACGACTCGTAGGAGCTGCTCATGGCGTCGGAGTCGTAGTCTGGGAGGGTACAGTGGGAGCAGAAATCGGATTTTTACATCGAGAGATTGTAATCCAACAGCACACGAGTGTCAGCAAACGCATCAACTCACTGGAGGTGATGTATTCAGGAGCTTTACCGGGACTTAAGGGAACGGCTTCCTCATAGTAGCCTTCAGGTAGAGAGGAGCTGGGCAGTGGAGGAGGGCCATTGTTGGGAGGCTGTGGAGAGAACAGAAGTGTCCACCGTTTAGTGACTGACTCACATCCTTAAAACACCTCTGCTGGTTTACAGTTATTACAGCTGTTATTAAAGTTTCTTTTCAACGGACATTTAAAACAAAACAAAAAAAAACGATTCACTTCAATGTATAGTAATAACAACTGAAATATTTAAAATATGCACATTGTCCAGCAGTGACCGACTGCTTTGGTTCATTAAAGGTGCCATATGCAAGAATGTGACCAACTACATTCAAATTCAAAATACCGAGGTCTTTTAGGTTTCGTTTTCTGACGTAACTGGCAACCCGTGGTCGCTCGGCAGCTGAGACTCTACTGACTGCAATGATTGGTAGACGGCGGTAGGTGGCGCCACATGCCGAAAAACATGATTTCAAAACATAAACATGATTTGCAGTCTGCAAAATATATTTTTTTAATGCAAATATTTTGTCTGTACTGTTGTTGTTGTTGGTGAGTTCAGTTTGTTATATGAACATTATTCCTGACATAATACATAATGCAACTTTAATTTCCTCCACTCATTTTTCAGAAAATCCTAAAAAAGACCAGCTATGAAATTAATCTTGACCATGAAACATTTGATTTGGAGCAATAATATCGCTAATAATCACCTCCCAGCGACTCTTTTTTGAATTTAATATAATGTCTAGTATGTTTTTATATTGTTAGTTACTGCTTTTTAGACACAGAAATCATGATAAACACAACACAACACCATTCTGAAACAGTGAGCTACACCAATAAAAGGGATGTTGCTTATATATCTTGAGGATTGTGGGTAATAACGTACTCCTCGTTAAAATCACGAGATGGCTTAAGAAAAAAGACCCGAGCAGAAACACCATTTGGAAATTTCATTATTAAAGATTTTACACTTGACCGAGATGGAAAAGTTGCATAAAAATAGCAGAAAATAGCGTTGTTTCACCATCTCGTAGATACAAAATCTTGGCCAATAATCAAGATTGCTGTGCAGAAAATGAATGAGATGAACAGTTAGCGCAGTAAGACCAAGTACCAAACATGAGGCAGTTTTCTCTGGACAAGAACTTGAATCACTGCTATTTCAGATAAGTCAAGTGTTGGTTCACTGTTTGTGCACAGGAAGGTTACAGAAGATGACGCCATCAACAGATTGAGGCGCTCTGCATGGATAATAAATGAAGATTCCTCTGTTAAAGCAATAAAAACAGAGAACGCAGGTAGCGAGATGAATTACGGCAGCGATGAAGGCTCGTTCGGTGAGTCATCAGAGACGCTGACAGACAATCATTCATTTCGCCCATCAGCAATTTGGCCCAAAGTCTGGGTTTGCAAGACAGGACGCAAAGAGACGCACGGTTAAAGAAACCAAATATAACACCGTCAATTCCTCGGGTGTCAGCTCAGATCAGCGGGCAACCACTTAGCGAGACGTTGTCACCTTTGAGCGCATAATGTGCGAGAAGTACGGTGAGAAAGAATGTGTTTGAGGGAGAGAGAGAAAAAAATGTAATTATAAGGTAGTGTGTGACAGTGAAAACAAGCCAGTGGCCAAGTCTCGTGTTGGTTTAAGAAACCTAACCAGAGCTCTTATTGATACTGACTGGAAGTGGATTTAAAAGTGATTCAGTAGGCAAAATAAAGACGCCGAGAAAGACGGTTCATTTGTGACTAAAGGCGCTGCAGAGAGGCATCGGCGTGATTGCGCGATGACTGATTTGGCCTTCAGTGGTTTATGAAGATGTTTTTACGGCGTTGCAGAGCAGAGCTCATGACAGGAACAGGAGAGGATTGGAGGAGAAAATGAGGCCTCCTTTGTTTGGACTTGTCCCGCAAATCCAGTCGTTAGAGCGGGGGATCGACTGCAGCAGCCTGACGTGATCCGTCTTGGCCCGGAGCCGTACCACGAGTTTGTCGGCTCGGAGTAATAACAGAACTGTCACCATGATCTGATCTGAAGAGTCGGCCTCACTGGTTGGAACATCACTAACAGCACTATGGTTCCACACTCAAGATATAAGAACGTCAGCTTTTTGGTCACTGATGTCTTAGAGCGGGTGAATGCTTCTGGGATAAACTAAAAAGTAATTTCCAATCGGGTAATCGTTTGGTCTGTAATGGTAAATTCAGTTTCTCTGTCTCAGAGCTACGTACATTTGCTCATCACCCATACCCAGTACAGAATACCAGGTCCTTTGTGTATAGTGTATTGTATATTGTGTATTGTGTCTAGCCTGCACCTTCCTGCAATACCAGCAGGGCACCAGCTCCCCGATACCTACAGTAGACAAAGAGGTGTGAAAGCACCGTCTAAAGGAAGAGTCTTTGTCTATTGGAGGAATGTTCACTTTGGATTCACTGCTCTGGGTCTTTCTCCAGCAAGGATCACTCCTGTGAAGATTGACCTTTTCCTTGCAAACGAAAATAAAACCTTGTCGGCCGGTATTTCATTCTTCACCAGCAGCAGGGAAATTTCCACAACAGGTCCATAAAATGTCTGAAAACTTTACGAAATCAGTGTTCGTCAAACCTGGAAAAAATGACATTCTCAAACGTTTTCTTTTGTCCACAATCCAAAATGATTCATCGACGATGACATTTAAGAAGCTAAAACAATCTTGTTTTAATCATGAACAAAGCTTCAAACAGATAAATCGGTTAACAAAATAGTTGACCATTACTCGATTAATCAATTAATAGAGTAATTGTTTCAGCTCTACTGAGAACTTATGGTTGGACCAGACCAACACTGGCCAACTGGGTGCCGCAACAGTGGAAAGTCAGTAGCATATTGAATCAGTAGTGGAGGCCAAAAAACAAAAAAGGTCACTCTGATGTCAACTAAGCAAATTACTCTGCACGAATAAAAATGGAAATTGACAAAACCAAGCCAGTGGCTTTGGCTAAAGTCAGACACTGGACATGATGTCGAAGACTACCGCCACCTTCTGATCTGCATATCAAATGAATATGCGTTGAAGGACTCAAGACCTTGTGTTTGACCAAAATCAACCAAATTAGAGGCCATATTTTACCTTGGTTTATTGACTGTTTCACCTCAAGTTTTCTCGGAATGCTTGTGCAAAATGAAATTACAGATAAAATGAAAACAAAAGCTGTTTTGTCTTCTATCATAAGGAAAAAAAACCTAAGGTGTCGCTAAAGTAACCCAACAACGATTGCGTTTTACTCAAGCGTCCGTCAGTGAACCAGCTAACCCTAAAACTGGAGCAGCGACATGGAATTGAGACATCATTTACGATATTGTTTCCATTGTTTGGGGGCTCCCGACTGTGCCATGTCACAACAACAGCTGTGGAAATGGACGATATCTAATGAGCATCTTTGGTTTTGTTGGTCCCCAGGCAGAGGTTGCATTGTTCGGCGTCTGATGTCAAACGGCTGCTCTTCCAAGTGACCGTTTATCAACATGGAAATCAGGATTTTATTTTTTTACGACTAGAATTAACACAACATTGTGTATAAATCATTCCCTCCCCCAGAAGACCAGAGGAGTACAATAAATCAGTGTTTCTTCTGGAGTCTCATTCGAATAAGCCGCCTACATTTACCGGTACCAGACAACCTCAAAGTGCAGAATATGTCGAGCTGTTAAAGACCTTAATGCCACACATTGGCGTCTTCTTGAAAGGCGTTTCACAAGACCGTGGCTAAGCTGCACACATTTTCCTCGGATTGGAAAGCCTCTTTGATGTTATTCCCTGGTGGCGGAGACAAGTTTTCCACTGGTGGGACTGTAATAAACTTTAATAAAATCCTACCGGGCCATTGTTTGACCAACGTTTGACCCAACCAGTGCTGTGGTGAGGTCAGCGTCACAGAAAGTGTGTGTCACAGCAACCCACAACAGTGGTACGGCAGTCATCCTGCCATAATTACACACTGCTGCTGTGATGAAAGGAAACGGTAGAATTTTATTTCAATAAGCATGTCCACGACTCTCCAGAATGCCAAGAATAATCCGTCGGACCAGTCCTTTCCATGAGGATGAACTGTGCACCTCTTGCTGGTTGGGCCTTTTGGGATTTTTTGGGCAGTCTTTCATGGATTAATTCCATGTAGTGTTTTCCGGGGTTGGGTTGGGTTGGGCCATATGACAAAAACGCTAATCCTTAGGGTTAGGGTTAGGGTTAGGCATAATGACTGAGTATGATGCACCTTGTTGAGCCCAGTGAATGAAGCTGTGGAAATTAGGTTTAACTGGTCGATTCATTGATCCATTGTAGAGTTTTTTGAGCGTTTAAGGGGCCTTTGACTCAAGGTCCAGCTATCCATCGGGACCTTGCCAGATGGATAGCTATCGCTGTGTTGGTGAGCTCTTACCTTGGTAAGGATTTTAATTAAATTGAGCATCAAAAGTATTACTTTTCCATCTTATAAGTATTTAAGAACCATGTACTTCCGGTTCATATTATTATTTCAAAACTGTACGTACTTTTGCTGAGGATCTAATAGCTGAAGTACCCTCCAACAGTGAGTGAGTGCTGTACTTTTAAATGATTTCAAACATTTCTCAAATCCATACATTTGTATTTCTTCCCCAAACCTTAACCGAGACCAACACTGGGCCATTCGTTAACATCTGAAACAGTTGTGATCAGATCAAGGACCCCTTCCTACTGCCTTTCCAGCCTTTCAAACTTCACACAACTTCAAACTGCGGAGGGCAGCGTTGCACCTTTCAGAACTAATGATAATCATTATTATAAGACACAATGTACATGATCTTACATTGAAAACACAATGTACATGATCCTTCTGAATCGGTGCACAATGCAAGGATTAGTTTCTGTCTCATTTCAGTCAATGCAGCCGCCCCCCCCCCCCCCCCCCCCCCCCCGTTAATCCTCCCCTTCATCCTTCATCCTGCCTGTTTCTGTCTCTTTCCTCGTCTATAAGTCAAGTGCCGAGCCAGACCTCGAGCAGAAACCTTATCTCGCCTCCTCTGGGGGAAACAGTGGTTCAGTGAACTCATTTCTTGGCAGAGATTCGCTAACCCACTAAAATCCAGCGCCGCCAGCTTTCTCTTCCCTAAACCAAAAAAAAAAGAAAAAAAGAATCCCCTTGAGAGGAAGACAGACAGAAAGAAAGAAAAGGCAGAGAAGTGAAAAAAGAACAAAAGCGTTCAGCCTCAAACAATGGGGCGCAATATCAGGTTCGAGGAAGCGCGAGTTCAACTCGACGCGTTTTTGTTGACGGAGGGAGATTGTTGACATGAAGTCTCAAAAGCTTCGTATCTCACATCACGACGACTTCCTTCAGGAAACCTTTTTTGCGCAACAATAATACCATTAATAACCTTTACACAAACTGATTGTTTGGCGAGTGCAGCCGAATACATTTGCACTCCAGAGAATGTGATCCCACTGCTCTGCTATGGGAGAGTGTGTTTTCATGCACACACACATACATAGACATTCAGTTCATGCTGATATTTACTGTACTTTTGCTTCCTTTCTCCAGAACAACAGCTGGGCCTTATCACACAAGTGATCTGCAGATAAATAACAGTGTGGCTCTAAAATCAAATTGAAGTTCACCGACGTGAAAAAGTGCATACCGCCTCTTTGTTGACCGGAAAAACATGTGTGCATGGTGCAATTAACTGGATAGAAGGACGCCAAATTGTGGAACCCACTCCCTTTATTACCCGCAGACATATCTTCTTATCAAAGTTATTAAACGTGTTGTAAGCAATGTTATTTTGGTTCATTTTTGGCTAATTTACCGTACTAATTAGCATCCCCCGCCCCCCCATGCCTAAAGGACCGCCTCTTTGTGGAGTTTTGGCTCCAAATTGGTTAAACCCATGTCTCTGAGCAAACAGAATTAGGGAGTAGATCAGGAAATAGGAATTGAAAGTTGCGATATTGAACACAAAAAGGTTTTGCAGAGGCATAACAAGCAGAAATTTGGAGTTATTAATCACATATTTGGGAAGAAGTGAGGAAAAACCTACCCCAAAATGAAAAAAATACAACATCATCTATAATATATCCATACTTTATGGAACTGCTAATCCACTTACATTACATTTAAAGGGAGTTTTCATGTCCCACCACGGTTCAAACTGCCGTTCCTCCCTCACAGTAACTAAAGAGAACACTGCTGCAACCATAAGTGGAGCATCACACACAGGTCATGTGCATGGATGCAGATCAGAATGTCAGAATTCCACAGTCATAATGTGTAATTAGGTGGTGGTAAAGGAGTCCTGACCTTGGTTTGGATACTTGGGAGTGGGAGGATTTGTCTGCTGCTGCTGCTGCTGCTGCTGCTGCTGTGGCCCTGGCCTGAAACTCACATCCAAACATTTATGCTAAGTATCCATTTCTGCGTCTCAGCGTAGGAGGACCTGGACCGGACCTGACAAAAAAAATATGTTTCTGCCACAGTGCCCAGTGCAACGCTGGAATGGATAAACGGAGTGGACACAGGAAAGCCACTCCCTAAAGAAAGGATATGGAAAGAGGAAAAAACTGCATTTCCCATGATTCTTGGCAAACAACCAAGGGTAAACTCCATGTTTCCAGCTATTACCAATCGTTCGCATTTGACTCATTGACTCAGATGGAGACTTTGAAGTTATTCGACGTTATTTTGGGGAATGAATGGACTGAAGAAAAGGTCATGTTAATATTTACATAGATGCTGGTAGGTTCATGCTCGTTTACTCTCAGATTCTGGGTCAAATTTGGGAGGACTTTTCCAACTCTGGGTCAGTTGTTCTTGTCAAGTAAACCCTTGTGCCAACATCTCTGACTGTTACATTGCTCTCTCAATCCTAGTACATCTTGTATCCCACAACACTCTCTCTGATCGTGAAGTTAGGCCATTTGTGCCAAAAGTGGCATTAAAAGGTAAAACAAGTAAAACTGCAAATACTGCGACTACCAGTTGCTGTCAATAGCCTTGCATTTCCACAGCAACACATAATATACACAACTTTACCCTTCGGAAGAAAATTACTGTGTCAAAAAAACCTGGGCATCAAGCACGTACTTCTCTTTGACCAGACCTTCAGTTCCTTCACAGAGAGGATTATGGGTGAAATGTTATTGCAAGCTTTGCTTAAACCATTATTTATTTAGCGGAGGGTTTTTGTTAAGGCCCTATGTTCTTTTCCAGCACCGCCCTGCTTCACAGTTACACACATTCACATCTGGGAGCCGCACAGTACAACCACAGTATTCTCCCCTGCTGGCGTCTGGTCAACGTGCGCTAGAGGTTAAGTGCCTTGCTGAAGGTCACATGGATGGTAGTCATTTAAGGGAAGGAGGCAGGGTGGTGGTGGTGGTGAGGGGGGGAGGGGGGTGTTTCTCCTCTAGCTTTCCTGGTCCTGGCCATTTCGCCTCATTTCCGAGCTACTGCGACCCATATTTGCTCAAGCACATGTGTTTTCAGTCCCGTCTCTTGTCAGATAAATCAAGGACTGAGCAAATGTTTGAGCGCACTCGCAGCGGCGGCTACATCAGCACAGCGAGGCACATTCGAAGGTTTATCAAGCAGCATGCGAGGGCGTGATCCTTGTCAGAGCTTCGGTAATACCGAAAAAAAGGCAACGCGAGGTCAGACGGGACCAAATGTGGACAGATATCCATGCAGACGCACAAACCTCCCCACCCCTCCTACAATCACATTCTTTGAAGCTCACGCATGAGGACAAGCCGAAGCATTAAGTTAAAAATTGAAGCCAGATTGAAGGAGAAGATGAAAGCGCAGAGAGCAAAACGAGGCTTTGACGCAAGTTACCCATCAGCCTCCGGGCTGACCTTGAACGTACCCTGCCATTGTCACAAGACGACCTTGGGAGAACTAGCTTCTAGAAGACTTGAATCACTGTGGACAACTGTGCCACGTTTGAGAAATTCCCTCAAGGATATCCTGAAAATAAATGAATGACAGCCTCATCGAAAATCAGGGTTGACGTTAAATTCGTGGACTTCTCCAAAGACATCAAATTCAAGGACTGAATGTGCCGACACAGCTTAAGATGAGAGGGCAACGTCGCCCGTGATGGCGTCCACTTTTATGGATTCGCAGCACGCTCCGCATCTGGACAAGCGATCGTCCTTGGGATTCCTGGACAAGTCCGTCATTTTCTTTGGTCAGACGGAGATCTTGGAATTTTCACTTCCCATTTGCTTAACGTCAACTCGCTCACTGTTCCGCACGGAATCTCATGTCAACGACAGAGCGAGAGAGACCGTTTTTGGCGTTTAGGCCTCGTCTACGTACATGTACAAGCAACGCAGGGCATGAAACAGTAGGTGGCGTCGCGACAAACAAGGGAGACCTATACCAAAATATCAACTTAACTTCTTTCGAACACAAAAACCAAGCACTTTCAATGACCTATGTCTATTTAGGGTGATTTTCAAGGGCCTTGAAAGTGTATTTTCACATCCATAAACCGTGGGAAGAAAACGTTGGCTGATTCTGTTTAGTTTAAATTTTGTTTAATACAACAAAAGAAAACACTCGATGAGTACCGAATGCCAAAAGCCTTTAACCTTACACTTTCAATTTACGTCCGGTGACATTTCTAAGTGTCAGAACACGCTTGTGTGTATAAATACATGAGTAATCACTCGGAATATTGTGATAACAAACCGCAGCACCTCATTATGTTGGCGGCGGCGGCGGCGGTGGCAGCTCTCCACCGGCATCGCTGAAAGCCTCATTGTTTTCGGGGGGGAGGAAATGAACGCGGATGTCAGCCGATTAGCCAACACGTACTCGACAGTTGCATACATAACAGTCCTCTTTCATGCCTCGCTGACTGTTTGTACGAGACGGAACAAGAAGACAAAAGACAAAGCGAGAGTGTGATACTGTGCAGGATTCGAGACCCCGAGCCAAGATCCTCAAGATCCTGCCAAACTCCGCGATACACATCGAGGTTGTTCCACCTCTGTGTTTATACACGAACCGCCCATGCTAGTGTTACCCTCCGACAAAACAAACCCTTTTCTTCGCAACTTCCCTTTCACCGCTTTCTCTTTCGGTCGAGTGTGTATTTTTGCAGGACAGGTGCACTCGGGGCCGAGGTTGCTGCCCGTAAGAGGCCCTCGGCGGTGCCAGCGTACACAGCCGAAAACTGGTGAGTGAGATTGGGCCGGGAGTTTCCTGCGTTTCTCTCACTTCACAATGAGGTGGAAATGTGGGTCAGGGGCAAGAGGAAGATGGTGGTCCATGGTTTTGGAGGGGGGGGGGGGAACGGGAGCATTGGTCCTGTTTGCCCTGTGAAATAGGTCTAGATCTGGATTGGAACCCGTGTGCTGTAGGACATTGAACGCAGGGGTCTCAAACGCAAATGACCTGGGGGCCACAGAGTGTCTCGTTTGGCCAAAAAAGTCTCATAATTTCAAAATAAAAGTGTCTGTTTTAATATGGAGCGATAAATAGTCAATATAAACGTATTTATTATGATGCAAAATGAATCAATTAATTCAAATTGACCTAATTATAACCTGATATTAAGTGGTGGGCCCAGGATATTTAACATATTCACTCAAACAGACATTATATCTTGTTGTAAAGTTTTTATAAACCATACAATCTGAGGAACTAACACAGTTTTTAATTCAGAAGCAGTTACCCAAATACGTGCCAAGTTAAAAAAAATACGCTTTCTTTTGCGTTTCTCAACCGCAATTCCAACATTTCCACCAACACTTTTCGATTAAATAAAGTAGCACCGTGTCATATAACCTGTCCAATGTGTTAAATGTTGCCTTTGGCTCAGACGGGACATCCAACATAATGGGTCAGACGTTTTCCCAGACCTCTTCCGTTCGTTTCAGCTGAACGTCCAGACGACGGGAACTTATTTCCCACCGATATTCACACAATTACAGCTAAACTGGTGCCAGAATAACACTCTCTTGTTTTACTGCTCGAGCGGCGGGTTGCGAAACCGGATACTTTAGCATGATGTTGCTTGATTTGTAGTAAAAAAAAAAAAAAGAAAAAAAAGATGTTTCAGTGAGACTTGAGATTAAGCAGAAAGACACAATATGGAGCAATTTAAGTGAGCGATTGTATGACATTTTTCCAATTTAGTCAATTTTGAAGTGATTGACCCATGAACCCATTGGTTTGTAGCCAGGCCAGGACCTTCCAGCTGTACTATGATGCCTACATACTACAAGTATAATCTCACATGAACGTGATGTCGACTATTATTGGAAAAACAGCTGAAATAGCTTAAACAATGTGTTGCAATGGTGATTGCACAGTGGACTGGGTTTACATAAGTGCTCTATAAGCCTTGTTTACGCTTTTGTACCATGACCGAAGGGTTTTCTTGGAATAATGGCTCCATTTATTACGTTACTAATCTGTGAAACTATGAATGTACCTCTAATTAACCAAGCTACATCGTCATCGTCTTGAATAAAGGATTAATTGAGTATTTCCAATTTAAGGCGGGGCAAAAAGGCGTCAATCTGTCACCAGAAAGAATGCGTCATCACTCTGTCCGTCGTGGTTTACAGGTTAAACTGCATTAGCTCTTTATACCAGACGGCAGAAATAGATTACATTTTCCCTCAGTGTGTTATTAAGTCACTTTGTTCACTTAATATGTCAAGAGAGAGAAGAAGAAGAAGAAAAAAAATCCTGGCGTTGTAAAAAGCCTTCGAAAGCACTTTAGTGAGGAGGGGGGGGGGGGGAGTTGTGAAATAGGTTTTCCATCCATGCTCCAGTTTCTCAGCGGGGACTTTTTTTCCAGAGTGTCAGGGTTTAGCAAGTCGGGACGAAGCGGTTCTGGCGCTCGGGATTAAACCATGTGTCACTTAGCCGTGTAGCTAAGACTTAATTAATTAATCTCCAGTTTGCCACTTGTTTGCAGTGAGATCCGTCAAAAACCCGCCTCCCCTTTTCCCCTATCTCAACTCAATGACACAACATCGCTGATGTCACCAAAAGCTTTGCTGTGGTTGACCAAAACCGCCGAGTAGGGGAAGCCCACTGAGGCATTAAGTCAAATATGAAAACAGATTCATCAGCACCAGAATGGAAACCAAACCTCGACAGAAACGACCGAAAAAAAACCGTCTTCGATTCGGAAGACGTACAAAGACGGGACTGGATCAAACTGAAGTTTGTGTGATTGCGAGCCAACTCGCATGCAACGCCCGTAGATTGACACAGCAACTGTGACACATTTACTCGCTTGCAATGTGTTTCCCCTTTGGGCTCGAAAACATTTGGTTTGGCAAAATCCATCAGCGCTACATGTATCCCAGACACAAGGCTGCTGGTCTTCGGCCACCAACATTGCAGCGATTAGGAGACGATGGCGGAGATCCTTCCCCCCCACCCCCAACTCGCAGTGACACCTAACAACATAGACTTAGTGTGCATTTAGTAAACCATTTTCTGTACACAAAGCTTTGGGCTGAGATGTATGTTTATCTTTGAAAGTGCTCAGGGAGGATGGGGGGGTTGGGGGGGGACGGGGGGTTTGTCCGATTCAAAATTAATTCCAAATGGGACCCAGACTGGAAAGGACTTACTGCATCACATGAACACATTCCCTACCCCGTCTGTGCTCCAAGTAGACTCTCAGTGTAACAAATATGTCACCGAGTGTGGATTTTTTTAACGCTCGCAGATGAAACGCAAAGGCCAGGCGGTTTTTGTTTGACGGGCTAGAGAGCCCTGAAAAGTCTGTTATGAAGGAGGTGGGGTGTGGGGGGGTGTGGGGTGTGGGGGTGTGGGGTTGGGGGGGTGTCACCGCTCTCCAACATCAACACAGATGGAAACCATTTGTGTCTCAACAAGAGGACTGGTCCGTACGCAGCGCGAGCAAAAGCCACAGCGGAGCCTCGCACGGTTCCTTAGGATGCAAATGATGATGTGACTGGATTCCTGACTGAGATACAGCTGGGTTTTTTTGGGGGTTTTTTTTGCCAAACACTTGCATGTCATTGCCTCCCCCCTCAGATGTGAGCGTTCGCTGCCTTTATCTGGTTTGCATCACTGCAAATTTAATATCCTTGGGGGTTTTTTTTTACAGTACAAGATCCAAGGTTTGTTGCCTGTTAATCCTGATCAATATATTAAAGGGGACATATGATGCAAAATCAACGTTTTAATCATTTAAAATACTTATATTTGGGACTCTGGAGGTGCTATGAGTATGCAAAGTGTGAAAAGTGTTCATGTTTTTGTGGTCCACCTCAGTACAGGAGATAAAATACGCAAATGTTGACTTCCGCACTCTTTGCTACGTCACAATGAGACATTCCTGGTATTGTTGTCTCGCGAGAGTGCAGACGAGGGCAATAGATTCCGGAAGAGCGGAAGTCGGCGAAGTGTTCTATTCTTGGCTGCACAGTTGCAGCACAGAGTTCTACACAAACTTCCAGCCTCAGAGGATTAACATTTTATATATGACGGCAATGTGCCGGCTAGAGTCGGCAAATGATGGCTTTTCCAAATGCTAACTGCCGTTAGCTGCCCGGAGCCTCGTGACACTGACGTAGTTTCCTGTGTCTCATTTGCATATTTAAAAAGACAGGCACTCAAAAGCGAGCGTTCTGAACAGGGCTGTTTTGGCAGGGTATTTTGACCAAAGCAAACACAGACATGTTCATTAGGACACCAGGGAGCTAGGTTAGCTTGTAGAAAAAGGGTATAATACATCTTCTTTAAAAAAGAACTGACTTAAACTTTATAATTGCCCAAATGTCCTAACAAAATGTGGACTCCTTTAGCAATGCAAGGATCCAACTAGTGGTGGTTCCAACTAAAGGCAAGGCATGTGTAAATAAAAAAAACCTGCTGTAGGATAGATCATAAAAGAACTATTGGGTAAAAGTTGTCTAAAGTACACAATACCAGTTCATTTTAACACCACCACCAGAATAACAGTGTGGAGAGAAAAGTCAAAATTGTGGTTCCACTTTCCCAAAAAAAAAAATCAAACCCCCACTGCAATATCCATGGCCAGAAATGCAAATCTGACCAAGACACAACACAAGCGAACCCAACAACAAACACAACATACATGCACTCAAGACCTCAATACAAACTCTACATTTGTATTTTTAAAAAGGACAATAACAAATACTTTTGGCTCAAAGGGATTCATGGATTTGCAACTTGGGGCGAGTTCTCCTTGTGTCCTCCGATATATACACATATGTATATATATATATATATATAAATATATATACATATATACACATATGTATATATATATATATATATATATATATACACACATACACATATATACACATATGTACATATATATATATACACATACATATATACACATATGTATATATATATATATATATACACATATGTACATATATATATACACATACATATATACACATATGTATAAATATATATATATATATATATATATATACATATACATATATATACACACATATGTATATATAAACATACATATACATATATATACATATACATACATATATACACATATACATACATATATACGCATATACATACATATATTCATATATATACGCATACATATACACACATATATACATATATACATATACACATACACATATATATACATACACATATATATACATACACATATATATATATATACACATATACATATATTCATACAAAACATTTACCGTTTGTTCGCACAAACGAAAGCTGAATTAAGGATGTGAAAAAGTTTAAAACTTTGCAAAGTAACCTCTCAAAGGTTAACGTCTACAAAGCTGATTCTACCACATGAGAAAATACGAGCTTCAGTACATTATTTACCGTGCGTCACCGTGTTCATTTCCTTGTTTTTGTTTTCGTGACAGCATGACATACGGACACGGCAGAGAGAGAGAAGTCTTGTAACAAAATTCCCGTGACTAATCACTTCTGGAAGGATGCTCGCCCGGGGTTTATGTGTTCAGCGAAAGCGTCTCCGTTCGTCATCTGGAGCTTAATCCCAATTCCATTTTTCTTTTTAAATGCAGCTTAATGGAAACGCACATCATTTACATTAACTTTTTCTTTGTTGATACGACTTGACGGCAGGATGGAACGCGTTCACATGGCTGAGACGCCGAGCTTGCCGATGAGTTCGACTGCCAAAGATAAAAGAGCAATGCGAGCGTCGCGTAAATCTCGGATAAGAAAACTCACGACAGAGAGAGAAGGAGAGAGAGCGAGCGAAGTCTTTCAAGACCCGACTTGGATTTGTCACATTTCGAGGACATTAGGATCTAATTAGAGCCAGATCTTGTTTTACTGAGCGTGAAAGCACATGGACACGCCAGCGCGTGGCAGATCACACGTCTTTCTCACATATTTACGAGGTGACGGGTGCAGAGAAGATCAAAATGAAAACATCCTGTCTTTTCAAAATAAAGGCACAAAGGCCAACATTACTACTGATTAGAGTCAATGTCAATGTTTTATTGGCCCAAATTAAAGTTGTTTTTCACTTCATCTAATTACGTTGAAAAATGCTAACAATATGTATTTGTCAGTTGTCATCTTTTGGGCCATAAAATCTCAATAAATATAGATTGGTGTGATCCGAACCTTGAAATTACGATGTTCTCAAATGTCTCTTTTTGCCCACTAACAAAAATTATATTATGATTTAACTAGTGCTGGGCACGTTAGCACGCTAACGGGGTCCGTGACGCGCTTCCATGACGACTGACCGGTAACAGACGCGCGTGACGCCATGTTGACATGCCGCGGCACAGTTTACCAGTTAGCGTTAGCTCCTTTAGCGCTGTTAGCGCGCCTACAGTCAAACTGGAGCGGTGTGTTTATGAAACGAAAAGAGCAGAGCTACAAATAACCAGTGTACCTGTGTTTACCGAGTACGTGTGCCTCTGTTTTTAAAGTTTAGCGATACTTTAGAGACTCGTTTTAACAATCGGAAGTCACGTAAACATGACATCACGCACGTCTTTTTCCGGTCAGTCGTCATGGAAACCCATCATGCGTTAACGTGCACTAGATTTAACGATTTCTTTCTCATATGAAGCAAAGAAAACGGAGCATTTTTCACATTTAAGATCACAAAACTTGTTAAAATAGCTAAACTATCACACATTGTTGTTGATATATTATGTTTTAAAGCTGTTAAAATGTATGAATACGATATTGTAGTCGTACGTCTAACACCGCATTCACCTTTAACGCTGATCCTGAACGCATCGTTCGTTGTTCAACACTCAAGCAGAACCTTAGAACAATCTCAACACAATCCACTTGAGGTTCCGTGGACCGACGGTTCCTTATATAACAGTGAGTAATCAAAATGGCCGCCAGCGTGGTGTAACTCCTGAAGCCACAGGCTCTCTCGGCTCTCTCGGTATTGCAGAGAGCGCTGGTTTGGCTCAGCGTTGAGCCTTGACGGGTCACAGACAGACCATAGCCAAGGCCGTCTCTCTCTCTCTCTCTCCTCCTCCATTCTTCAACCACAGCTCTCTCTCCTCTTTTTCTTTTTTTTCAAGTCTGATGCTTTAGAAAATATCATATTTTACACATAAAAAAAACTGAACATAACAGCGTCTCGTCTGGCTCTGCTTTGCGTCTTCAACTTATTGTTTCCTCCCTTTTGCATTCTTCACTCTCTCGCTCTTCCTTTTAACCATCCATCCATCTTTTTTTTTTACCCCCTGCAGGCTAAAATGTACTTAAAAAGAACTGGAGTTGACTGGAGGTTGGAAAGCTCGGCTCTTCCGTCCTCCGTCTGGACAGCGTATCCAGAGGTCAAGCGAGGAAATGTGATGAGTGGTAATTTCGGTACAGAGAGAGAGAGAGAGACTGTAAAGAGAGAACTGGAAGAGAATAAAAGATAGCAGCAGGGTTTGCATCCAAGTGTATTTATGAGAGCTGTACTTTACTGGCGTCATTCTGCACACCGAGCACATACGGCACTTTGTGCAGACGTAGTCTCCAATCACTGTTGTAACCGTTGGTCACAATGTGCTCAAATTTCCATCCCGTTAAAGTATCTGCTTACTCAGATTAACAAAGGATATCGATAATTGCCGTAATTACAACACATTCCAACTGTTTCTGAAAGTTCAAATCCAACATATGCTCATTTCAAGAAGATGGCGGATCAGCGTCTTTGTCCCTCCCTCCAAACACACAGAGCGGCGGGAAAAAAAAATCGAGCAGAAAGCAGCTAATTTTATCCAAAAACGTCTCTAAGACGATCCTCCCCGAGTGATAAAACCACCATCGGTCTGCCACCATTTCAAATTCCGTCTTTTAAAACTGTTAATACGTGCCGTAAATTGTAAATAACGGCCGGATACTGAAAAGTTCTACAAGTATTTTTTAATATAAAATGGGCAAAAACACAATTTTTGGCCCTTTTATGGTGAAAATAAGCAAAACAAAGGCTCAGACGGACATTTTGAGGCACAGGTGTTAAAGGGGTTAACTTTTTCTTTTGCAAATGGTGTATGAATGAATTTCACGTACTAAAACTTCTTGAGCTCTTCTCTGTGGTAGTCGGAGTTCTTCTTGGACATATTTAACTAACTTTTCGGACGTTCGCAGACATCGCCTGCAACCGGGCTCTTATTGGACGACAGCGGCTGTCGATGTGCTGCGCTTTATCAATCAATTTTCCTCAAAATGTTATCATGATTTACAAAATTCACACCGTGAAGACCCAAAGAAGCGATTGAGACCAATAACTCTCTCTTAAATCGATTAATCAGGCCTACGTCTGGTTACATTTGACGTAGAACACGCTACCCAGATGGCGATCTAGACCAAGGTGGCGACCGGTCCAGCCAACCAGAAAAGTAATTAATAAAAAAAGACAATCCGTCCTCCTCTTTCATCCAGTTTTGCAAGAAAATCCTGGGCTGTTGTTCCCAGACACACACACAGGGGTCACTGGAGAGAGCAGATGCTGAGCAGTGGTTTTAATTAAAAACTGCACTGTAAGGTCTTGCATGTGTGTGTGTGTGGATTTAGAAGGAGGAGTTGCGGCTTGAGAACGACTTGAAACAAAAGCAACATCCACTTTTTCTTTCTCCTCTCCTTTCTTTATCTTACAGTTGATGTTAATCACTTTTTTCTTTGCCTGTTTTACGATCAAGAAAACAGAAGGTGTCAGATCTGCGTCCCAGATCACACCCACGGTTGCTATGACAACCAGGGGAAGTTTATTGTTCATTTATCATCATTTCGGCTTGGGCCAGAGATCGGGAAGGAGAAGGAGACGAGACGCAGCAGAGGAACCCCAGCGACACGAAGTTGGCCGGCGTTCGTAGAAACAGCTCTTTTCACTCTCAGACGCCCCCAAAAACTAAGACTGAAAGTGAAAGTTTCTCTTAAGCTGGACTCAGACGACAGGAATTTTTAGGCCGATTTAAATCCGAGGACGCATCTGGTCTCTGAATTGAATCAGGAATGATGTTCGGCCCCAGACTATTTCGAGGCTTAAGGGGTTATCTAAAAAGGGAGGATCCAGGTGAAGGTTAAGGGACTGGATTAAAGTCTTACCAGCCATGGATGAGGGATTTCAGGGAGGGGCATCTGAGGTGGTGCCGGTAGTCCGCTGTGGATCTCCGACTTGAACGAAGGTTCTGCAGTAAAAAAAGTGACAGAATTTAAGAGGAAGTTTGTATCGGGGAAATCTTGTTTTGAGTTTTGTCAAAGTTCTATTTACAGCAACGCGCCTAAGTAGCCGACTCCTTTTTGTTTGTGTGTTCAAACTCGACTCGGAAACAATCTTTCGCTCCCATTCTGCATAATCACATGCACAAACTGTTTACCCAGATTAGAAACTTGGATTAAATATTCAGCATTTGGACGAATCGGAGCGCGAGGACTGACATTACATCTCGACCGACGACTTGGACGCCAGACTCTAAACACTGGCTTTGGTTTTTCGACGTTGGATAATGTCGGTGAAATTAGTCAGGCATGCGACCCGGCACGAACTGGGCGTGTTGCATGTGTCCGACTGTTTCAGCTAACGCTGTTTCATTAAAATACAAGCCTTTTTCCAGCAGGAAAGTGAAGCTTGTGCCACTTCTCCATTGACGAAGTTGGCGGTTTAACAATTTTTGTCAACGCGGTTTACAAAATGACACAAACGTCAGTTCCCCTTTGGGAAAGCGAACAAGCTGAGGCAGATTTTACGAGGGGGAGCCTTTTGTTGAGTGATTAAAATCTGGTTTTCCTGTTTTCCCCAGTTGCTGCCATGTTTTCAATGAGCTCAGACCCAACCACCGCTAGCAGTTTCTGCGAGTAACATTGCCTCATACGCCTCAAAAAACCTTATCTGTGTGTCATCAGTATCCAAAAACTGGTATCAGGGACGATAAAGTTGGATCTTATATCTGAACACTTTGCTCGGTTCAGGGGGTGAAAATCACATCTGTTATCGTTTCGAGCTGTTTTTAGGCACAGTTTTATCGGCCGCGATCAGTGAAATCAATCCAAAAACAGCCTCACCCTCCTCCGAACATGTGAAACCTCTGAATTCTCACAGGTGAAGCCAACAGTCTGATCACGTACAGAGATATAATCGGTTCCAGATTACGTCTAAAAGTGTTTCGCGGGGCGTGCGGGCGTTGCATTATGGCCGGCGTGCGATCGCACCTTTGTCAGCGAGAACTCTGTTTAGGATGTTGGACAGGTAGATCTTCTTCTCTCGGACCCCGGCGCTCAGGTACTCCCTGTCCAGCAGGTCCAGGAACAGACGAAGCTCAAACACCAGCTCCTCCATCGCTGCGGGACGAGAAAACACAGATGATGTTAATTCGGGGGGAAGCTATAATTATCACTCCAGATAACAAGGACGTTTATCCAACGACTCCTCGTAGACCCAGGGCTCTATAGTGCCCCCCAGAAGTCCGGTCAGAAAAAAAGTTGTTGGATTGGGACGAAATTTGTTGAGTTTGTCAGGGTTACTCTGAAGTTTCTTGAGGAATTTTTAGAGAATTTTTGACACAAGAGAAAGTGGCCAAAATCGCATTAAATGCTAAATTTTAGATTTTTTTTCTATCACGTCTAAGTCGCACAAAGTTGTTCCGATTTTAACCAAACTTGGTACACTTGTTGCTCTCATGATTCCAAACAAATTTCCAATGTACTTCCATTTGCTCCGTTTATTCAGAAGTCAGCCATTTTGGAAAAACAAAAATGGCTAGTCTACACGTTTAAACAAACTCTTCCTAGCATGTTTTAGCTAGCCATGTCAAACTCGGTCCATATGTTGTAGACACGTTAATGATTAAAAGTTGTCAAATGATTTTCTCTACATCAAAAGGTGTGGCCTCAGTGCTCCGACAAATTCGACATTAAAATGGCAGGAAAACTACATGAAAATTCCACTTTTTGAAAGCTTTATCGTAAACAGATCTACGTGAAATTTCTGTTGCATGGGGCGAGGGCCATATCGAGCGGTCCTAGTTATCTGTAATCTCACTCATAACAATGACATAATGTCTCTGGCCAAACAAGCACATCCACAATTATCCTACAATTTGTATTTTAAGTCAAGTTGAAGAAACTCCTCAGTTTCACATTAAACGTCATTCATTCTTGACCTTTGAGTGTCTTTAAAGTGCAGTGACATCATCAGTTATTAATCATCCTTTCGTTGCCCACATGTTTTTTTAGCGAAAGCTGTCGGCAGGCGTCTTATCGCTCTCTCCGAGCCAACGCAAAACAGACGGCGAACAATAGCAACGCACCGTTATATAACAGGTACGCGGAGCAGCCGGGCACGGAGATGAAAGACGGTCAGTCGCTCAATCATCGATTCAAAACGACTCTTCATTCCAGCTACAGAGACCCAGCGGGGGCTGATAGCAGCTCGGGCCAGGACAGACCTGGCAACCCACCTGACGGACATATCGCGGCTGAATTATTAGAACCTGGTGGAAAAACGCTCAACGGCCAGAAAAGATTACAGCAGGAACTAAATATAGCACAGATCTAGAGGCTTAGGTATGCGTGTGTGCAGTAGTGAGGAGTGTGCGTTAAAGTGTGTGTCCCTCTCCGCACACACTCCCATCTGAGAGCCTGTTGTGATATGGATGGTATCATGTTGAGATCATAAGCGTGACTGCGAGTGGCCACGCAGAGCTCATCCTTATCCTGAAGCCACTCGAGCTTCTCGTCAACATCTGATTGCATCGCAGGTGACGACGTCACGCCGGAGAAAGCAGCTGCGGGCTGAGCGAGGGCAAGTGGAGTCGACGGTGATCCGTTCAACATGTTTTCTTTTCTTTTTACAACCCTCCCCCGATCCTGCGTCACGTAGATTCTACCCCCCCCCCCCCAAAAAACTTTTTTTAACTGAATTTAAAGCTCTAATGTGTAACATTTCTGCATTTATATATAAAGATACGATACGGTTCTGTGCGCGATACATGGTCCACGATACCAATAAAATAACAATACAACAGTTCAGTGATAAAGACAATCATATAGCGATACGTCACGATATCTGACAAACTGAAGAAAACAAAACCTTAACGTGAAAAGTTAAAAGTGCAGGATTTCACTATTTACTCACAACATAGAGAACAAAGTGCATCGAGTCTATGTATTGAACGTGACGTGACGATCATGCTCCCTGCTAAGATAGTCGTGACGTGTCCACAAAAGCACAGATGGACCGACCCGATCCGTCTTTAAACTAACCGTCCCCTCCAGCTGTTCCACAAATCGATCTAAGGTGCGGGATTGGAATAAACCAGATTGGATCGTAACTCAAACCGCATCACATCAGTGGGGCATCTCTTAGCGTAGCTTTCTCCGCCATAATCCCGCTGTAACTTCTAATCATCGTATTGAATGAGGGAGGACGATGACGATACATCGGCAAATCCATATTTTTCCGCCACCGCTAATCCTAATGGCTGGCTAGCATACATGTTTGTCTCTTCACAACAAGCCTGGAGCAGATATGCTAGCCAGAGGTTAGCTAAAAACGGCAGAGAAGGATCAGGCAGAATTCCAAGTTGAACGTGACGTGGGGCATCTCTTAGCGTAGCTTTCTCCGCCATAATCCCGCTGTAACTTCTAATTATCGTATTGAATGAGGAAGGACGATGACGATACATCGGAAAATCCATATTTTACCGCCACCGCTAATCCTAATGGCTGGCTAGCATACGTGTTTGTCCCTTCACAACAAGCCTGGAGCAGAGATGCTAGCCAGAAGTTAGCTAAAAATGGCAGAGAAGGTTCAGGCAAAATTCCAAGTTGCTAAAGCTAAGCTAAAGATGACGCATTCCAGTGTTTTTTGGGGGGCAAACTAAGTGCACCATCAAGAGAGATGGAAAGGGAAAGGAAATGCAACAAGAGACGAGAAGACGAACAGAGAAAAACGAGATTCCAGCTAATTTGATTCATGCGTTTGTACATTTTCAGGCAAAAAAAAAACGCCAAACATTCCCTCGTCCGAGCCCCTCAGTGGTAACGATATTTTAGCTTTATCTTGGCCCGATGTTACAGAGAATTAATTATCTTTTGGGCTCTTCGTCCGATAAACGGGACATGAATACTGAGCAAATAGTCATTCGATACGGATCGTAAAAAATAACTAGCACATTAATCCTTAATAAACATGCCATATAGATACAGTCCCAACAAGACTTCATGGCCATGAAAACCAGCGGAGGGTCCTTCTGCTCGACCACACAAACTGTTCAAAATGGGGGAAAATTTGTTTTACGTCCTAAAAGTCATGATTCTCTTAAATCCGAGACTCAAAACTGTCTTAGTCACTCGTAGACGCTCGTGCTCCCTGCTAAGATAGTCGTGACGTGTCCACAAAAGCACAGATGGACCGACCCGATCCGTCTTTAAACTAACCGTCCCCTCCAGCTGTTCCACAAATCGATCTAAGGTGAGGGATTGGAATAAACCAGATTGGATCGTAACTCAAATCGCATCACATCACACAGATATCTACGATTAATCTGCAACAGGTGAGAAAGCTGGTAGCTGGCAAGGGCTACGGAGGAGGCCGAACCATTCCAAAACATTTCATCATCGTAGCTCCGTGTTTCAATGAGTTCTCCATGAGGAGGATCGCGCTCAGCGTTCCAAGCCAAGCGCAGCAGCTCCGAGGCCACTTTCACATATTCCTCACACATTTTGATGATTCTGCAGGGGAGAGCGGCGTCAACAGAGAGTGTCCAAGAAGATGGGATAAGAGCCAGGAGGGAGTGAATGTGGGAAACGTCATGTTTCCATCACATATTTTGAAATATCAGATTAGAAGAGGTCGTCTTAGGTGTTTCCATCTTACCCAAACTTTTCCCCCAACAATTCCCATTGGGAAGAACAACGGTTATAACAATATAGAGTTTTAAGAGGTGTTCATTTTCTGCTTAAAACCAAAATTCATTGATTTCTTTATATCTTGACATCAACATGTGTGTTACGTTAACTTTATAACAACATGTATTTGAGGCAGATATGGAGGAAAATAACACCATTTTAAAGGCGCCATATGTAAGAATGTGGCCAAAAACGGTTACTGCATTCAAATTGAAAATACCGAGGTCTTTTAGGTTTCGTTTTCTGATGTAACTGGCAACCCGTGGTTGCTCGGCAGCTGAGACTCTACTGACTGCAATGATTGGTAGACGGCGGTAGGTGGCGCCACATGCCAAAACATGATTTCAAAACATAAACATGATTTGCAGTCTGCAAAAGATTTTTTTGAATGCAAATATTTTGTCTGCACTGTTGTTGTTGGTGAGTTCAGTTTGTTATATGAACATTATTCATGAGTCTCTGTGACATTTTAGGAGGATTTTATGGCCAGTTGCTTTAGATTTATTACATAATGCACCTTTAAGCAGACAAAGACAGACAGTTGGTGTATTATTTTGGTCTGAAGCTTCCACGGGCAGGAAAACCCTACTGTGTTTTAGCTCCCCGCTGATTTACAACAGTTTATACGTGAACCGGGGAAACTATTCGCGGCTAAAACAACCGGAGGATTTTTGTTTATGGCTCCTCCAGCAAACTGTGCATCGCCTCCCGAGACTTTGAAGTAACCACAACCTTGGTACAAAAAGCGTTGGTATAATCTACAACGTTTGTCCAAGTCAGACAAGCAGCAGAGAGGCGCTATAAAAAGAATCGCGTCTTTAAAAACTCTCGCTTCGGCGTCGTCATCAATCACCGAGCTGTCGGATTCTATTCAGAGAACGACAAATACACAAAAAACGCACACGCACACACATTGTTTTTATGTAACAGCGAGAGCAGCCAAGAACTCCACGACTGCTGCACCATTTACTGTTTCACAGAGCAACCTGTGCAACGCTTTACCTCCACGAGGGTGGTCAAAGAGCTCCGTGTGTGTGTCATTAAAAACTTAAAGCACGTCCTCCAGATCACCAAAGACGACGCAGCGTTTAAAGGAGGACCACCCTCAAACAAGGCCCGAGGACACGCAGGAGAGAAAAAAAAAGCCTCATCATGCAAACACAACACCCACGCCCTTTTATGCACTGAGGTTAAAATAAAACACACACAAACTCTCTCCAAACTTTTCCTTCACCCTTTTGTCCATCTGTCACTCAACTCCCTCCCTCCCATTTCCTTGAACATCAGTCTTTGACGACACCTCACTGATGCAAACTCAGACTTCTAACACTTCTAACTCACATCTAAACTGTTTTATAGAACAGTTAGTCCGCATTTATTTGAAAGGATTCTCTCTAGGTGTTTTCTCAGGTTTGAAAACTGACCGCTAAGATCTAAACGCTTCGTACTTGAGTTCGAATGAACATGTTTTGCAAAATCTGAAAGTATTATCTCATAGTTCCTCAGATTTCAGGCATCATAATAACAAAATTCTGCGATTTTAGCTTCTTAACCTTTTAAGGTACACACTATGAAAAAAGCAAAGGAATTTTTTTTTTATTGCATTTTTTATTATTTTATTTTATTTACTTATGATAACAATAACGACAATCAATATTTTTTTTTTTTGAATTTGAATTTGAATTTGACCCTACAGTATTTCAGATACAGGCCTCTACCAAACGGTTGAGACGCCTGTTCATGATAAACCTGGTTTGCATAATTCATAAATTAAGTATTAATGAGTTCAGCTTGATGCATTATTCAGTGACTTAAAGTGTGGTCGACCAAATGGTTGAGTAGTAACTTAAAGGGTTAATTGTGACATTTACTGGACCAAAACATCAAATCCATTAAAGCTGGAATCCTCACGTTGGTACAAATCTAGTAATAGCAGTTAGCGGTTAGCGGTAAGCGATTCCCCAGAGAGCTTAGATAGACCCCAATTTATTGATTAGTATTTCAAGAAACAAATTTTAAAAATTAACATAACTTTTTATAGAAGGGCAGTTCTGAAACAAAACTTTGATTTTTGAAAACTCTATAAATAACATATTTACACTTCCGTACACTGATCGAACAGGGATTGAGGAATCCAACTCAAAATTGGTGAAACCAGTGAAGACAAATTGTGCTTTAGCTGGAGTAAAAATCACACCTTAATGAAAAACTGTGTTGCCGTGGCAATGGTGCAAAGACGGGTGTTTGAAAAGAAATGTTTTAACGTAAAAACTGCATAAACATAAACCAAAAGAATTTCACATTTCGCAAACGCGCGTCGCACAAATATGTTCCAATATATTTACACGAGACGCGTTCTCAGCCGTGTAATTTACCGCTAACCACACCTGCTGTGTCAACACTGGGGCTGGCATGACAAATGATAGCGAGAGCTATTAGATTCCCACACACACACACACACACACACACAGACACACGAAAACAAAAACAAAGCTGCTAAAACACCCGAGACAAGTCAGCGGGTTGTTTTCACTGCGAGGACAAAAGGCAAAATGGGTTTTTCCTGGGTGAGCCGAGCGTGTTTCGCTGTGTTTGTGCGAGGCGGCGGGGTCATGTTTGGGTCTCGCGGGGGGAACCTGAGACCCTGTGGCTCCACTGGTGTTGTCAGTGCAAAAAATGCTTAGGCAGGTTAGAGAGAAGAAGAGGAGGAGGTGGAGGAGGTGGAGGAGGTGGGCCCAGTGTCCTCTTCCCAGAATACAGCTGTTGTGATTGACAACACACTGACAGGAGCTGTGTGTGTGTGTGTGTGTTTTTGTACTTGCGGCATACTGAGGACCAGTGAGGGTTTTTAACCAACAAAGTGAGGTCATTTTTACGGAGTGAGGACATTTTGGCCGGTCCTCACTTTGTTTTCATTGAAATCACTTCCTTGGGTTGCTATAACATGCTATACTCAATTTGTCAAAAAATAAATAAAATAAAAAAAATTTGGACGACATAGTATAGTATGACGTTGTCAAATTTTGGACCAAAAATTTTGGGTCAAACTTTTTTTTTCAAATTTTGGATGACATATGACATTTTTGTCAAATTTTGGACCAAAAGTTTTTTTTCAAAGATTTTTTCAAATTTCGGACGAAAATAGTATAGTATGATGTTTTTGTCAAATTTTGGAACCAAAAATTTGGAGTCGTTTTTAAAAAAAAATAAATTTGGACGACAGTATAGTACGACGTCAAATTGTTGGTCAAATTTTGGATGACATGATATTTTTGTCAAATTTTAGACCAAAAGTTTTTTGTCAAAGATTTTTTCAAATTTTGGACGACATAGTATATAGTATGATGTTTGTGTCAAATTTTGGACCAAAAATTGTTGGTCAATTTTTTTAAAATTTTGGTCGACATAGTATAGTATGACGTTTTTGTCAAATTTTGGACCAAAGATAAAAAAATAAAAATAAAAAATCGAAAAAGTTTTCCTGCCCTTTTTGCTCTGGGGCTCCACCTGCAGATATTTTATGGTACTGCAACCAGTAGTTCTTTGTAGATGTCATTCGTGAAGTAGATATTTGTAATTGTGTTGATTTATAAAGTGGAAATGCTGGTCCTCACTTTGTCAGCAACCCAGTCCTCAGTATGCAGCAAGTACAAGAATGTGTGTGTGTGTGTGTGTAAAGGCAGATCCTGACCTGAGCGCTTGTCAAAAGTCCAGACTAAACACATCCCCTAAAGTGTTAAAGACACTGTTAGTAACAAGAAACAGACACAGTCAGGACATTTCTTTGCACACTCACGCCATTTCATTGATTTGTGTCATAAAGTGTGTCCGCCTCAACTACAACTATGTGGTCTTTTCGAGTCTTTATACCCTCAATTAACTGCAATATATTTAATTGTTTTGGATTATAGAGCTTAAATTCGTCTCCTCGTCAGCACCAAAAATGTACCTGTCGGGATTTTGTCATGTTTTTCTTCATCTCGTTCTTCTGAAACAAACATGTGCATGTGCTCTTAGGCCAATTTGGGTCCAATAAGGGGTATACGTTAGGGATGGGACTCTTTGGGTGGCTCACGATTCGATTCTTAGGGTCACGGTTCGATTCATACGATTCTCGATTCAAAAATATACAATGTATAGTGCGTTAAGGCAAATTATGGCATCAAAACAATACATTTTGTATAAGATAATGTGATAATGTGATCACACAAAGGCAAACTTAAGACAAACGTTAACATTTATTCATTCAAAACAAATACAAACTTACTTACTGTGCAAAAAAATAACGTGCATAAATAAAAGCTTAGGCTAGCTGCCTTTTGCTCCCAAAAGTGACAAAAATAAACTGTACACAAATAACATAAACTGGTGTTTTGTGTGGTTTTTCAAAATAGAAAAATTAAAAATTAAAATTAAAAAAAATATTTTTTTTCCCCGACCCCTAGTATATATGTAAAAGTATTCTCAATAGACTCCCAATAGCATTATCTGGGTCCAGTTTTAATTGGACTCCTCGTAAACTAAGGCTTCATGTAAATGTACTAACTGCTTTAAAGACTAATCACCACTCTCTCTCTCTCTCTCTCTCACCGAGTGTTTTCACTTCCCTGTGAGAAACTGTGTCCAACGCCGTCTAATTACAAACCATCGACACCATAAACTCGCGCCACTGCTGTAAATGTAAACCATTACGGGCTGTTTGTTTACTCAGATAAGTGAGGGTTCTTTCGGCCTCCGAAATCTCGTCAAATTCAACACGTAACTTCCAGATGATGAAACCTGCGTGTCTGTTAAATCCTAGATTCTGCTGATGTGAACGAAGGTGCGTTACCGAAGGTCAAGGTCAAGTCAGGGCGAGAAGAATTTTCGCAAGCAAATGTTACTTGGAACTAAAAAAACCCTGAGATGTAATCCACACCTGATATCTAATTACCACCGTACCACCAATGATGTTCTCGAACGTCTCATTTTGTCCACGAACCAAAATTGTTCAGCTTTAATGATTCCTTTGTTAAACAGAGCAAAGAAACTAGCAAATATTCATATTAAATAAGCCTGTTTTATGATTAAAAAACATCATAATTAATTAATCATTGTAGCCATTATTTACACTCCAAATTCCAAAGTATAGCAGGCCTCTTTGTGGCATGATGTGGAACAGAAATTGACCATAAGAAGTGGATAATAACTGCTTAAGTCAAAGTAAAAAAGTCACCGACCATCACGCTTCTCTCGTGCCAAACATCTACTGCTTCCAGCTATGCATTCTGGGTACTAAACCTATACAGGATGTGCAGATACAACAGTTTCCTTCCATTTCCGACACCTGGCGCGTGTTTTACTGCTGCAGGTGATGCAGGACCCCTTCCCCTTCACGAGCCTGCACCAACCACCAGCCGCTGAGCCCCGGTGAGCACTTTCTAAGCTTCTGGGAAACTTTAGTGTAGCAGTGTGGTCGGGTGTTACAGTAAGGCGGTGGTTGTCGTTAATTGAGGTTGGTTTACAGCCTTGCATCGTCATGGTTACTGCCCCCAGCGGGCCACCAAATCACAGCGGGGGGGCACGACTGGTCGGACGGTGTTTCGTTTGGATAACGAGGCACATGGTTTTACAGGAAACCGCTCACACAGAAGCAGAAGGACAAGAAAACTTCACGTAGCTTAAAAAGATTAGCCTCTTTGTTGATGGTAATGTGTGTGGGGTGAAAGTTAGTCTATATATCAGCTTACACTAGCCTTGAAAGTGCAATTTTAGTAGTGCTGTGCAATAGGTTAACGCGCGTTGAACGCACGACACGCGTGTGACGTCATGTGTACGTGCCGCGACACCGGAGTCCAGGCACCGTTTACCAGTTAGCTCCGTTAGCCCGTTTTAGCGCCGTTAGCGCGCCTACAGACGAAAAGAGCAGCGCTACAAATAACCAGTGTTTTTAAAGTTTAGCGTTTCTTTAAAGACTCAATCCGGAGTCACGTAAACATGACGTCACGCCAACTTTTTCCGGCCAGTCGTCATGGAAACGCGCCGCGGTAACGTTTGACAGCACTAATTTTTAGTCAAACAAATGCATCAAATGCTCCACTCCAGCGACATGGATCAAAGAAAACTGCCAAACGTTTAACATCGGAGAAAGGAAAGAGTATTTTGTACTTTACATGTTTGTCTTACACTGCTGCTGAGAGGCTGTGGAAGTCTTGAAATATGACCTAATAGCAGAAATGTTTCATAAAGGGTTCGTACTCGGCCTCGACTTGGACGAGCACCAGTAGAGAGGGAGAGTTACGAGCAGATCAGAGGACGTGCAACGCTGCATTAGTTTACGATGAAAGACGAGCTGTCTCTGCTCTCTCAACCTCCCCCCCCACCCCCCCCTCATCCTTTTGCTCAGGTCTGTAATTTTGAAGTTTCTGTGCGTATTCCTCGTTCCATTGGACATGCCAAGCGAAAAACATCACAGAGCAAGACTGATTGCCATCGAACCGTACAGGTGGTTTACCGTGCGAGCAGATGTTCCCCCCCCCCCTCCCCCGACCACAAATATACATCTGCAAAAGCCTGATCTGAAGAGGTCTGAGTGGCGGTTAGTGATGGACGGCCAAGGCAGTGATGACGGAGGTTTGAAGAAGATATGAGAAAAGAGGAGGAAAGAGGGAGGGGGTCCAAGTGCAAACCAAAGGCAGATAGTGTTTGGGGTGAGTGTGCGCCCTATGGTATCTCTTTTAAGAAGATAATTAGAGGGTGCACATCTAAAAAACCACAGGCCATGGAGTGGGAGATGGAGATGGAGGGGAAAGTAGAAGCTCCAGCTTCTGGAGATCCCATGTATCTTCTGGTGGGAACGGAGGATATGTGGTTTGCTTGATTGGACTGCGAATGGTAGCAGCCTGGGTGTGAGAATTAGTGAAGTTATGGAAGTGGCAAACCTACTTAGAGGCATCATTCATCCTCTGATGACAGAACTACCCGACTCAGAAGACGACTATAGGCACATGAATGTGTCTGATCTGCTTCCAGAACAGACTGCAGGTCAGGTTTCTTAGGCTGAATCCCAATTTTACCCTTTCCCTTTTATCGGAGTTCCCCTTGGCCCTCAATACAGAGTTGAGGGTGCTAGGGGTAAGAACGTTCCCCTAAGAAATGAGACACCCCTCCATTACCGTCACGTCATCCTCACTTTGACGCTCACGGACTGCTACATCAACAATCGAGTCGGCGAGCGATATCAAAGCAGTGCGCCGGTATAATTTCACTTAAAACCTCAACGTGTCACGCCAAGGGTTATCGGATATCTAATCTAAACAAATAGCTATAGCAGTTAGCCAACCACTTACGAAAGAAAAAACCGGGATATTAGCCTCGGCTACGACTAGCTTGTAATTCAAAACAAACTTGACTAGTGATTCAGAAAAAAACGCTGACAATTGAGGAAGACCCTAATAGTATCATTAGACATTACTGTCGTGATTAAAATGCTGAAAATACATTTGCGCGAGTCCTTGGCTTGAGCCATCGCTTCCAAAAAGATTTACCGGCTAGCATTGGAAGCTTCATTTCAAGGGGTACGTAGCCCTACGGCTTGGCCCTAGCCCTTAACCCAAATGAGAAACGAGACAGCCCTACCCCTCACATGAATGTGCAAAAACAAGGGGTAGGGGGAATGGGGCGGAATTGGGATTCAGTCGACATCAACAGTTTTTGAGCCACAGAAATCCTGTGGCCTAATATTACCTTATATAGATGTTCGCTGCGCTACTGCTGTTGTAATATTAATCTGAGAACATGCTCATTCATCCACGCTTGATCCCGATGTGACCTCATCGATCGCCAAATCTGTTTATCGTACCGTTACTGTAAGCTCACAATGCATTTGTGGTTTCGGTGTATTAGTAAGGCACTATTGGACAGTATATGCACATGCGAAACAAGTCAATAAAGGTTTCCAGAACCCCCCGTGCTATGCAAGTGCACACACCCATGGGAAAGTCTGAGATCTGCAAGGGTGTGTAAATCCTCGCACTGACAGAATATAACTGGCTGAACACCGTGCCCTTACCCATATCTCTGGATGCTCACACAGTCCTGACAGTCGCCCGTTACAGCCCTCCTACAGTACCAGAACACCCCCACCCCCCCCACAAACCACTGTAGCAGACACACCCGTATGGGCATCTGACAAACACAAGTCAGAACATGGTGTAACACCCACATAAACACAAGGAAATCCCACATGTAAACACATCCTGTGGCCACAAGTGTATCCATTTGTCCAAACCTACCCTTTAGCCCTTCCTTTGTTTTCGGTGCCGTCTTTGCTGCAGGACCTCCACTACTCCACCAGATCCCCCCCCCCCCCCCCCCACACACACACACATACACACACCTGCACAGTGAAGACTCATTAAAAACATCACTTTTGTTCTCGCAAACAATCTTGACGTCAATGTGTAATTGAATAAAGAGGCAAGGACACCAGAACCGACCAAATGTGGTCACAAGAGACACATCCAGGACACATTTCGATGCCAAGTGCAGCGTTGTACTCTGGGCTGTCCACATGTGATCATATCATTGAGGACAGATGTTAATACCGGGTCTGAATGCTGCTAATTTAGCGATGCCTCCCCCCCCCTCCCTCCCTCCTCCTCCTACCCACAACCAATGCAGCTTTGGCCTTGTAATCCTTAAAACTTTGTCCAAGACAGACAATTCTGACAGCATCGCAAGCTAACCAGCTCATCCCATTACAAGAAAAAGCCTATTAAAGGCGCCTGGTGAGGCTCATCAGGAATGATCCTCTCCTAATGGACCCAAATTACCAAGGTAACCATCAATGCCAAGACTAAATAGCACTATTTCATCTGAGCCAGGAGTCCAAAGCCGAATACTTGGTTGATGATGTTAAATAACAGGGCGGGTTGCCAGTTTGTACTTTGGCATACGTCGGGTTCTTCTGAATTGTTGCTCGAGCTTGGCCCGAGATCAAAATCCCTTCTCGCTGTGTTTTTCCAGATGGATATTGACACAGAGGGAAGGCAGGGAGAGCTATGATTAGTCGGTCTGAAATATATATATATATATATAAAAAAAAAAATCTCTGTTCCCACATGCCAGCTTACTGACAAGGCCGGCTTTGGAGGGAAGGAGGGGGAGATTACAAACTCATTTCTCCTCATCTGTCCTCTCCACTCCTGTGATCCGTCTTCCCCCGGCCACTAAAAGGGAGGGGCTCACGCGTCTGACAGATGAAAGCTTTTAAACTTCAATCATCATCGGGGGGTGAATGGGAGTCCTGAACAAGGCCACATGAAGTACAGTGACACCCCCCCAACCCACCACGAAAAATATAATATGTAGAAAAAACAGAGCAGAAGGGTGACACCATGTACCCATTCTGCCCACATCACACACACCCCACTTGATCGCCCGTCGACTCAGGGTTTCCGTGAGGAAAGCTGCAAATAATGAAAGGCAATAAACACTTTAACACTTGTGCATTCCCCCCCCCCCCCCCCACACTCCAAAGAAAACATGGCACCCCTTATGCGAGAGACCATTTGAGGGAAGGACTTGCAGAAAAATAAAAGATCTGTGACTGTGTCAAAGTAGGTTACCCCGTTTTTCCATAATCCGCGGATCGAAAAGAAAGAAACTGTTTTTGGTGTGGAGCAGCTCACACAATTTCATTTCAATGGAACGACCAAGATTGTTGAGGGAGTTATTTATGGTGGACTTCAAGACTGGGAAACATTGACGAAAAAATTACCATGGTCTTTTTGTGACTCAACAGCGACGGTCTCATTATTTTATTAATAGTGCTGGGCACTTTAAAGTGTTAACGCTAACGCACATTTACGCATGACACGTTTCCATGACGACTGACCGGGCAAAAGACGCGCGTGACGTCACGTTTACGTAACTCCGGGTTGTTAAAATGAGTCCCTAAAGTAACGCTAAACTTTAAAAACAGAGGCGCGCGTACGCAGTACACGCACCGCTCTTTGCGTTCAATAAACAGACCGTTCCAGTTAGAGTGTGGGAGCGCTAACTGCGCTAAAGGAGCTAACACAGCTAACGTAGCTAACTAGTAAACGGTGCCTGGACTTCCGGCGCACATGTTTTTTTCCAGTCAGTCGTCATGGATCATGCCTTAATGTGTGTTAACACTGACGCCGCTAACGCGCCCAGCTAATGTGAAGCTAATGTGCACAACGATTAATAATTAACCCACCATTGATGCATCTCTGCAGATAACTGTGGTGCACTTGTACTTAATAATGGTCAGAATACGCCGTTGTCGTCTTTTTTAATATATGTGGTAACATGTAGTGAATGCAACTGCAACTTTATGTCATTATACAACAAAGCAACCCACCATTTCCTATAAATATACTTCCCACAAAAAATGCAAGCTGAAGGCATTGGGAAACTGTGCAAACTGAACCACTTCACCCATCTATTACATACCTGCATATTGGACGTCTTAAACTCACAGTGGTCAAAGCCACGTCCAAATCCAAAACCAAAACACGATCAGCTACATTCTTATGCGCTGCAGAGATGTGATTACAGCCCTCGGAAACAATGGGCGTCTGTCAGAACCTCACCGAGTGCCCGGGCAGAGGAGTGCCGCGGGGGCCATCGGATACCCTGCAGCTGCTCGCAGAGGTCCTGTTATTGTAAGGCTCCATTCACCGCAACAGGCAACAGACGGCATAAAGAGATACGGAGCGTTTGTGTTGTCATTCCAAGAACTGGGTTAGTGTGGCTTTACCCCACAGATGAACCCGGACCGCTGTAATAAGTGACTGGGCACTGGCGGCTTACGCTGAGCTGTGGGGTAACGCGATAGAACATGAGCGAGGGACCGAAGTGAAAGGCAATGCTTTTCCATAATTTTCTTGAACGTAACTGAAGAAGGTGAAGCTAATACGTCTTTCAGCTAAAATTAGTCATGTTTGAGTTTACGGCGTGTCAGAAACACGCCGTAAACTAGGGATACCACTATTTTCTATCCAATACTAACGCTAATATCACAGTTTTTAGGTATCTGCTGCATGTGGAAATGCACAATACGATACTATCACAATATGTATTAATATAAGAACTCTAGTGAGAGTGAGCACCATCTAGTGGACTGAAATATCAATGCTATTATGCTAATCGCCCCCAAAAAAAGCTGTCGATATACAATATCGTAACACAAAAGCACCGCGCCTTTCGTCCTATGTCAGCTGGGATTGGCACCAGCGCCCCCCAACTGGATGGATGAATGAAAGCATTGCGATATTTCACGCAATGCTTTTCGATGGTGACGCTAATGCTCATGCTAATTAGTCATGATTGGGGTTAAAGCTAGGGGTCAGAAACACGCCATAAACTAGGGTTACCACTTTTTTCTGTGCAATAATAACACTAATATCACAGTTTTGAGGTATCTGCTGCGCACAATAGGATATTATCACAATATTTATTAATATAAGAACTCTAGTGAGAGTGAGCACCATCTAGTGGACTGAAATATTAATTGATTTTTTTATGCTAATCGCCCCCAAAAAAAGCTAAAATATCGTAACACAAAAGCACCGCGCCTTTCGCCCTATGTCAGCTGGGAATGGCACCAGCGCCCCCGACTGGATGAATGAAAGAACGACAACATTGTGATATTTCACCACTAACTTTCACTTTTGCGATAAGTCCACATAGCTAACAGGATCACTGCATCTCTCACTCCATTTATGTGATATTTAAGGTTTTCGGATTTGACATTTTGACATGTACCGACGATGAATCTTCAAAAAAAAAACACACACACACAAAGGAAGGAAGTACAGAGCAGCTACACTTGTATCTTTCACTTCAGTCCCTCTTTCAACACCCTGAGTCTGCCAAAATAAAGCAATAAACGGCGAGATTCACCCAGATGTTGTGTTTACATTGTTATCACAGTGAGGCGGAGCTGATAAAAAACCTGTTGTCTATCGCAGAGTCTTTAACTTTTCTCCCCTTTTTGCAGACAAAAGCCAGATGTTAGTGGGTGTTAGGGAGGCTTTTCGACCAGTGGAAAAGGGGCTTAACTGAGGTCATTTTTCTTCCTTGGGTACGACCGGAGTGAAAATCTGTATTGAATCATTTCAAATCTAGGCCATACGTTGAGGAGGGGAGGACAGAACCCCCCCCCCCCACCTCCCCTCTCTTTGTTGATACTGTACGAGTCAGCCAAAACTGTGCAGGAATACGCTCTGCTCCAGCAGAGATCAGTGGCAACAGTTTCTTTGCACAACTTACAGTAATTTGCATCCCTTATTTTATGTTTCACTGAGGCGTGCAACATAAAAATGTGTTGTTGATGTATCTGGGTCAGAGTGTTGTCTAGCAACCATGAGGTAATCAGAAACAGACTTGTTTTTTAAGGTCACAATGATGCATGCATGCTTTTTTTTTTTTTTTTTTTAGGCTAGTTTCTGCAGAGCAAGTCAACAGGGAGAACGTCGAAACGTTTCACTCTAATCAGTTTAAGTGCTGTGAAGTGTGCTTGGGTCATAAAAAAGGGTCAGGGTCCAAAACCCCTGCAGACAAAATGTCTTCTCTTACAAAATCGGCATTTCATCGTTGCATTCAAGTAAATTTGTGACTTTTTTCACGGTATCTCATGTCGTCATGTGAAGGTTGACCTAAAATAGGCAACAGAAGAACCAAGACTCGGGTAAGTTTGCATCGTAAAAATTGATTACGCTGCGACCAAGAGGACAAAATATCACCCACCGGTCTAAATACAAACTACTATAAAACACAAGTATGCGTCGGTGTGTTCCTGCACGTCAAAAAGTGGTCCATTATTCCAGTTTTTAAGCGGAAAGTACATGCCCCGCCCACGCCACATCGAATCCAAACATCTGTCAGGGAAGTCACAATCTGACATTTCCTCAACTGTGACTCAGGCCTGAAGGAGTGAAGCCACGTTAGACTGGGCAGATGTTTGAATGGGAGTTTGGCCTGAAGTTCACACTGTGTGTTGGACCACAACCGTAATGACACCGTCAGGAGACAAGTGTCTTCCTGTGTGTAATATATATATATATATAAATATATATATTTAATGTTTATTCTCTTTTATTAAAGCTGAACGTTGTGCTTCTTTCCAGTGCATGCCATGTGTGCACCACAGTACTTGCAGGCCTGCTGTGCCAAAGTGTAGTGGTTTTGCAATTTCAAAATAAAAGTCATGCAAAAACTAAAAAAAAGAAAAGAAAAAAAAGAAGATATTTTTAAAGATTATTACCAATAAATGCTTTTACATTATGAAAAAATAGTGTTTTTTTAACGCTTGCAGCAACATGACAGCCCCAAAAAAAATCCCTGATACGAGCTTTAATCTCCTGCGTGGGCTTTTTCCTGAGAATGCAGAACAAAAACACTGGTTTTCCGTGGTCACTCACTCACTCACTCACCCCTGCTGGAAGTGAACAGAACAGGGTCGCTCCTCATCGTCAAGCCTCTCTCATCTAATCCACACAGAGCGCGTGCCCAGCGGCTCCACGGCACCAGTAAAATCCACGCGCGCACACACACACACAAACTTCGGCTACTTTCTTTCTTTCTTTCCTCCTCCTCACTCGCTCCCTCTGAAGAGAACCGGCCACTAAACTCCTCTCCGTCTCTCTTTCAAACTTCTCTTTCCACTCCTCCTCCTCCTCCTTCCTTTCTCTCCTCCTCCCGTCGTCTCTCTCTCTCTCTCTCTCTCTCTCTTAAACTGCCAGCATGGATACTCATGGTGCGTTTAAAGACGGTCGGTAAATACGGACGCTCTCAGCATTCTCGACTCAAACTACAAAAACGCATTAAAATAGTTGTTTTTTTACTTCTTTTTTTTTTTGGTAAATTGAACTGTTGAGTAACATTAATAGGCATTGTATTTCATTATATTTTAATTTTGTTTCATATGCTGTAAAACCATGTATGCATACAAGTACAAGTAATAGTACTGGTCAGTTAAAGCAGGGTTTCCCAACCCTGGTCCACAGGGAACACTGCCCTGCCATGTTTTAGATGTTGCCCTGCTCTTTCAACTTTTGTCTTATTAAAAATAATATATATATTTAAAAATGTAATGTTTCAACTTTTGTAAAAAATAAATAAATAATGTTTAATCTTAATCAGGTGTTTTTTGGAGCAGGGCAACATCTAAAACCTGGCATGGCTGCGTTCCCTGAGGACCAGGGTTGGGAAACACTGAGTTAAAGTAATAGTACAGTTAAAGTAAAAAAAAAGAAGTAACACAAAAAACCTACTTAATTAAAGTAACTCATTAATTCAAACTAATTCATTACTATAGAAAACTGTTCTAAAAATTCAAAACTGTTCAAGTACTATTATCAAAAGCAAGAATAAATAAGTAAATATTAACTTAAATGATCGTCAAAAATCCCGTGAAATGCAAAAAAAAAACAATATAGGTCTTAAAAATTCATAAATCTAAAGCACGTGTGCATACAAGTCTCTTGCTCGACTGCACCTGAACGCAGCGTTTCCCACCTCAGCCTCTCTGTAATGTTATCCACAAGCTCCTCATTTGTTTATGTTCCCGTCTTAAAATGTACTTTTACTGCTACTCTTTAAACAGGACGTTAACAATTAAATCAACGACTGCATTCAACACAGAGGGATTCAAAAATAATAAAGGTGTATAGACTTATAAGTGCAGTCACATTTTGATGTGAGGAGTTGGAAGAAACAATGATATTTCACTTTGTTTTGATATGCAATGCTAATTTTATATATTAATGAAAAGACACACAGAAATAAGTCATTATAAGTTAATATACAGTGGTGGTCCGCATGAATATGACTGGGTTTGAGGCTTTGACCTTTGACCTGTTGTCTAATAACTAAGTGCAGCTCTGAAAGTCTGCACATTTAACTGTTGAGTGAATTTCAAAAATGTAGGAGTGGAGTTAAAGCCACACACAGAAGGAAAGCATCACTTAAAGAGAGAGAGAGAGAGAGAGAGGCTAGCCTCCGTAATTACACCCATTAACATAAGATGCTGCTGACCGACCTCAAACACACACACACACACACGCACACACACATATCCCCAGGAGGATGCAAGAGCCAGTCTGAGTTCAATATCCCATCTGCCACCAGGGGAGGAGGAGGAGGAGGAGGAGGAGGAGGCAGATGGGGAAGTCAGAGTTTATGCAGTGCTTTATTTTCTTCTCTTTTTTCCCTCTCCTTATTTTCTTCACGGCTGCTCTTTTTCAGCCAGAAACATGAGACAGAGGGAGGGAACGGCACGGAGAGAAAGAATAATGTCCCCGGCTCGACTTTCAGTTCCACCCCTGTTCCGTGGAGTGGGGGGGGGGGGGGGGGGGCGAGGAACGGCTGAGGTCGTTGAAGTGCATTTCCCTAAAGGATAATCACAGTAATGTTCCTGTAACTGACCTATTCCTCAGTGTATGTGTGTGTGTGCTGCAATGTTTTTCTTTTATTTTGTAATTGATTAATCACAGAGTGCGACGTCCGACACAGGAAATCAAAGATCAAGATCATCACAGATCAAGACTTAAAAAATCCTGAAAACTCCAAGACTTAGCAAAGGAAATGTCTAAAATCTCAATAATTAACGGAGGGGATTGCGAGTCTTGCAGGAAGTACTGAACTAATCTTTTTAATAGTGCTGTTAAAAATTAGCGCGTCAACGTCAACGCACAACGCGTTTCCATGACGACTGATCGGAAAAAGACGCGCGTGACGTCATGTTTACGTGACTCCGGATTGTTAAAATGAGTCTGTAAAGTAACGCTAAACTTTAAAAACAGAGGCACACTGGTTATTTGTTTAATAAACAGACCGCTCCAGTTCGAATGTAGGCGCGCTAGCGGCGCTAAAAGGAGCTAATGCAGCTAACGGAGCTAACTGGTAAGCTTTTTCCGGCTGGTCGTCATGGAAACGTGTCGCGCGTTAACGCACGTTAATCTATTGCACAGCACTACTGTTTAACGAATTGATTCTAATGATTCAAAGAACTGCTTTGCCCCTCACTAGTTTGTGAGTTCTGTGCAGCCGTGCTACGACGACCCTGGCCATGTTGAGGACGAACTACAGTAGCGGAAAACGACGCGATTGACACCAAACAGAGTCGAGTTGTGCTGGAACTGTATAATGGAGAAGTGCCATACATCTACACCATAAGGATTCATCGCAACAGGCAGCAACAGGCCACACACACAAATTGCGGTCCGACAATTGCCTGTCAAAACAAAGCGCTGGATAATGGGAGAGCCCAACCCCCGTAGAAAAAAGAAAACCCCCTGGTCCAGATTTTCAATCCATTAAAATCCACTTTGCTGTTCTTAAAACAACAGGAGCAAACCAACACGGCTGGGTGCGGAGAAGACGAGGAGCAGCTCGGCTGTGTTTGTACGGGCAGAGGAAGGCGTGGCGTGGCGTTCATCAGCAGCGCAGGGACAGATAACCCCGCGGCGGAGAGAAATCCAGAGGGAGGTTGCAGCTGTAGCTTGAGACTAGCTTCATCTCGATGATGAAGAGGGGAGTGTGCGGCTGAAAAGATGAGTGCTGAAAGGATGGAGGGATTGCAGTGGAAAATGGATGTCTGTTGTAACTCACTGTATTACTATATGTGTGTGTGTGTGTGTGTGTGTGTGTGTGTGTGTGTGTGTGTGTGTGTTGGCTTGGCTCCGCTGCATTACAGTCAATTACTGACATCACTATTTGGCCCCTGACTCAGATTAAATCTAATAGATATTGAGATAGTGTAATAACTTGGACTCTTCTCTGGACTGGACTGGACTGGACCGGACCGGACCGGTCAGCCATCAACCTGTCATGATTTTCAGACACCCCCACAAAGAAGACCCACAAATATGCATAAATTTGCACACACACAAACCTCTCTTCAATGAAGTACCATCAAGGAAAACCAAGGTCTTGTTCCTGGTTATATATCCAGAAATGTGACATGAAAACGAGCATACATACACACTGTGGTTTAACACATAATTACACACAATGGGCAAAGTGACTTTGACTGTTTTCAAGAGCTAAATATGGACTTTTTTTTTAAAAGCCTCCACAGCTTCTCTGTTGGGGTAAAGGTCTGGGCACTGACTGGGTCGCTCCTAAAAGTGTAATTTCTTCCTTAAAAGTCAGTTCGTTTTTTAGTAGATTTAAGGGCCATTGTCCTGGAAGACACCTCAACAAACTTAATTATGGTGTCAATTATGATGCTCCTCGCCTTTTTTATAATTCTTTAAGATCAACTAGGTAACCTCATTCCACATTTATTGTCTCATTTAATCCCTAAATCCAAAATCTTGTTTCATAAATTGGGCTTATGGTTTTGCAAAAACCTGCTTCTTGAACATCTTCTTGGCACTGAATGCTAATGCTAATTGTCCAGTATCGTACATGAGAATGTCACTATTTTTGGTGCCTTCCATATCCAGGCAAAACAGTCTCAAAAACTCAATAAAATAATAAAAGTATTATCTACACTGAACCTTTTCTATGTGACCAAAACCATTTTTAATCAATAGCCTCAACAACTCTTTATGCCCTGTGTAAAACTGTTTATAAAAAGTAATGTAGAGAAGGTGTAGTGACGAGTCATCTGTCGTCACATGGTCGTAGTGTGACATGACATAATTAGCTATTTCTCATTCCATCCCCCCTTCTCCAAGTCGCCTGATTGAATTAAGACAAATGGTTTGGGGTTCGAGACAAAGTGAGCCTTGTCCTTGGAGTGAGAGGAGCCACTGGTGGAGTGCTTTTCTCTCAGGGGCTGATGGGAAACCAGAGACGCCAGTCTACGTTAGAGACTACTACTGGGACTGAAGTATTGATTGTGGAGTACTTTAGCTCCACCCTGATTTGGAAAGACGATGACGCAAAGCATCGGTGATAGGAGTTTAACGTGGGAGATTTGTCTTTTTCAGAAGAAGTCAAGATGACCAGACCAAGAAAGCACTGTAGTTCAAGAACCTACAAGACAACCTGGCCCTGTTGTGGATGTGAAGCCTTACCCTGGTCATCTGGGATCAACATACCCACTGAAAATTAGTACCAGTTTGTTTGGTCTTGGTTTTAAAGCTCACACAGAGTGGTCCTATCGCACATATATGTGAGTTATGGAGGTCTACTTACATACATTAACTTGTTTCTGTGGTCAAAAACCTCCTAATTGCTGGAAACGAGCCGATAGAAATCTCTCCTCACTGAAGCTCTCCTCAGCCGCACTGTTTCAGACTGAAATCTCACACCAAGAAGACAGAACTGTGTTGTGATTGGCCAGCCAACGACAGCTTTCCCAACTGCACATCCGCTCTCAGAAGCACAGCCCCCCCCCCTCTGGAACGGTGGATGCACTGCTACTCATCATCAAAACATTGTTTCAACAATGTTTAAAAATAGCTTCTTCACGACTCCCCACCACAGTCCCTTTTATGACTTTGACCCGGAGTCAGACCCAGAGTCAGAAGACACTGTCGCTCGCGAAACACCTCCACAACGGACGTTATTCTTCTTCTGTGATTCAATGTACGCAACAGGATGTGCCCGGACTAGTGCCCGGAGCAGGAGGATCCACTGTTCAGGAGAACTGCTGTTTACGTAACCGGACCGTTTTTTTTTCAGAGATCTCGCTGAGCCCGAGATTACAATACGACACAGCGTTCTCAGCAGTGGCTGAACTGTTTGTTTCGAACCTTCAGGGCTTCATAAACGAGGTAATGACGCAGACCACACCAACAAAAACAGCGCTAATTGGAACTTCCATTCTAGGTCCGCTTTAAGTTAGTGAAAAATACTTAGATGCAAAGTTAAGCTATTTTATTCATCAGAGACGTGCCGTCTCTCATGACCTGGTAAAAATGACCCGCTACAACATTCATGGTACAATCACAACTGGCTGACATAGTACAGCCGCAAGTTGCAATTACAGATGAAAAATGTTTTTTGGAAGCACTTTTCTGCAAGTATACACACTGGAATTTAGCTAAAAGCTGGACGCAACTGCCTTGTAAACTGTATGCAACAACTCAGACAACAAACTATCTTAACAACACTCATGAAATGCTTTTTCGTTGGGCAGGAAGATGGTACAAGATCCCACGATCAAAAACTTGCTTAAACACTCGATCTTACCCTCTGTAAGTGAAGATCCTTAATGTACAATGTACAATAAGGAAAATCAACAATATTATAGGAATGTTTGTCTTGTGGACAAAAAATCCATGTTCCCAGAAAGCAAGAGTGCTGAATATTTTAAAATCCCACCCGCGCTACAGTGAATACGCCCCAGCAGCGGTAGCGGGCTAACAGGTCAGCGAAGTGAACTAACTCTGCGTGACCCCGGTGACGGCCCACGAGTGTGTGTGTCTGTGTCTGTGCTGACAAAATAAAACAGGGCGGGGGGGATGAAAAGGCTCGACTGTGTGTGTATACACAGGGCAGCTTGTTTTGATTCAGTGTGTTTCCCCTTTCCCAGAAAAAGGCTGGCATTCAAGGCACGCCTGTCAAAACAGCGGCCAACCTGAGCGCCTGTCAACACACACACACACACACACACACACACACACTGGTTTGTGCAGATATCCTTTAAAGGACTCTAATTGATTACCTTTCATTTTAACGGCCTAAACAAGGCGTTAAACCAAACCAGTCAAACCCTAACCCTGGGGGTGTCTAACCCTAAATTTAACCTAAACCTAAACAACAACACCACACACACACACACACATGCTCGTCTGTCAAGCAAAACAGGGTGGAGAAACTCATGAGGGACAGCTGTTCCGTGTTGGATTGTGAGTTTGTGTACACTGCATGTGTGAGTGTGTGTGCATAGTTTTGGAGCTGTGTCGCTGCACAGGAAATCCCTACGGATTTCAGCGCCGAGGTTACCAAACGAACCGAAATGAGCGTCCACGCCCATATCTCCAGCCTCAGAGTTCAAGGTTTGAGTTACAATTTTCCAAGACGCACAATTGTTTCATAGCTACGACTGCTGTGTTATTATGTTTGTTTTGCCCTTTTTTTTCGGACAAAACGATAATGTGAATATAACGTCCAAAACCCCAAGTCCAACGTGTTCACCAAGGATTGCTCACTGTCAGTGTTGTAATGTAACATAGGAGAAATTAGAGGTGGGCACTAGGTTAACGCACGTTAGCGAATGACGCCGTTTCCATGACGACTGATCGGAAAAAGACGGGGCGTGATGTCCTGTTTATGTGCCGTGACACCGGAGTCCAGGCACCGTTTAGCATTTAGCTCCATTAGCTGCATTAGCTCCTTTAGCGCCAGTTAGCGCGCCTACAGTGGAACTGGAGCAGTCCGTTTATTAAAGGAAAAGAGCAGCGCTACAACTATCCAGCGTACCCGAGTACTGCGTATGTGTGCCTCTGTTTTTAAAGTTTACCGTTACTTTAGAGACTAATTTTAACAATCCGGAGTCACGTAAACATGACATCACGTCATGGAAACGGCGCCGTAATCGTAACCACGGTTAACGTGCCCACCACTAGTACAAATACTTTCTGACTACTTCCACTAAATTTCCTAAATAAAATGTGTACTTTTACTCCAATAAATTCTAGTTGGTGTAATGCCTGTTTGTTGTCGCTCGTTGTTTCTAGCGGCACTAGCTGTTAGCCGTTCAGCTGTTAGCCGCAGATTGCGGCTCCAAGTGGACAGCTCCAACACACCAGCGGCTCATTGTTTACCGTGTCCGACACCGAGGCTCCGGTCTCCGGGTTTTCTGGTCTCCTGTCTCCGTATCTCTGTTGTTCCGGACGCCAGGTTTTAGCTAACAGTGTGACGTTGTTTCAGCACTCAGCTGAATACAACTTCTTGGAGCTAACTTACTTTTAAGTACAGTAAATGTCTGGTACTTTAAGACTTTTACACAAGTAATATTCTAAAAGGTGACTAATTTCTAACAAAGTCATTTTCTGGTAAGATACTTGTACTTTTGCTTTCAAGTACTTTCTACAAGCCTGCTCCCACGTGTTTGGAGACGTCGTGCAACCTGCCGTCCACAACTTGTCTTATCTGAAAATCCGCGAGAAGGAGAGAACAACTGTCTGTTTTAGAAGCTGCTGCTTAAAAGGTACAAAGGTTGTCATTTTTAAACCTGGTAAGCCGTCTGGTTTGGATTCGGGCGCTGCTTCTTTTTTTTTTTTTACTGCAGGGTGCAAAGGTCAACGGAATCAAAGTCAAAGCTGGAATGGGTTTTTCCCGGACATGTCGTTTTAAATTGAGTGGAAAGAGGAATGTTTTCCATCAGCAACAAATAATGACAGGTCTTGTCCTCTTCAAGGGTCAAGCAACACCGGTGAGGGCGGGACGCAGAACGATGTGTACGGACAGGTATCAGCGAGAAAAATAAGAGTCTTTAACTTTCATACTAAAGAAAAACCTAACTTCTAAAGGACTAGATTAGCCAATCATTTGCATTCATGTCTCCAGTCACTCCATGAACGTCGAGTACCAACGCTCACTCTTGTCCTAGCTTTGTTGTGGTCTCCAACAACTCCTGAGGGAGATCTCTGGTAGCTGCTAAATGCTCCATTGTGTTCAATATAGCTGGTCGCTAACTGGGTCTGTCTGCTGTTTGGTGCACAGTAAAGTTGCAGGTTGTAAAAACCAAGACAATGGGCCTCTTTCATTAATATCTTTTGAATTTATTTCCTTCAGAAAGTTCCCCCAGAAGTGTCTATGCCAGGTTTACACCAGAAAAGAAGTATAGTGTGTAAAATATGTATAAAAAAATATAATAAAATAGGATTTATAGTCATTTATATCATACAATATTATACAACTTTGGAGCTGAAGACAACTGTCCATTTTCCACAAGTATGGCGCTAGTCAAATGTGCATTAAAGTGCTCTTGAATATGCATAGATTCTTGAGACAGTACTTGAGAACAAATCCCAAATAAAGCATTTGTGAGTCTCGGGATCTTAATAAAACTGTGTGAGTGGGTTTTAGGCAGAAAAGTGTCCCGAAGAACTTTGGCGAATGATGATGTATGAGCTGTTATATGTTAAAAGACTGTATGGAACAGAGGCTCAATGAGTTGAAAGCACATTTTCTGTCCTTTACACGAACATTGGACCCATTGTTAATATGAAAATATAGATTAGAGCAATATACATGTAAAATGTAATCAATCCTATAAATAGAAGTGAAGCACAGGTAAAATAATATTATTTCTTTCAGAAGAACATGAATTGAGCGATGGATTGGGTCAAACCTTGGCTGATATAAGTCAGGGGGACAAAGAAAATCGATCCAAATATATGCAGCATCAATTATCGAAGCCCTAATCTCCAAAAATCAACATCGGCAAAGAAAATTCCATATCGATAGACCTCTAATATCGACTATGATTCCATTGGAAGAGTCCACAGTTCAGGTTGCTTCGGGCTGCGCTGCACTCTCGTTTTGTTTTTCCACACATAAACAAGTCGAGCTAAATGAGTCATCGCGGGTTTTTCAGGTCAAATCTTTGCTCAATTGGACGACTCTGTTGGCAGAACAATGCGCAACGGACAAACAGAATGACCACATGATCTATGGGGCTGTAGGAAAAGTGTTAACACACACTGGACTTTCCCCCCCCCCCCACCCTCCTCCTCCCTTTAAGGGTTGAGTCGACTCTAATCCGTGAGGTACTGGAATGTGGGTGAGGGCTGCAAGGAATTCCTCTGGATCCCAGAACTCCTGCTTGGCTGTGTTACAACAGGCTGCAGCTCTAACATCAAGCGCGCCGCTACCCAACACATCCAGTAGCGAGCACGATCGCTCAGAAACACGTGTTTGTTGATCTGCGCCGTGCCTGTTTTCCATATGCGATAGACACAGTCCACTAATACCAAATAGTGGGGAGGAAGATATGTCACTTACAACTCGATGCAACCTACTAAAATACTCTGGAGATGTCAGCGTTTGCAGCTGGTTGTGCCTGCAGATAATGTTCTATTTTCTTAGTGTGTACGTATTAATACAATGTCCAGATGTTTCGCATTAAACTAGTGCCATAAGAGCCCACAGGCGATGGTTTAAATAGTGTTTTTGAGGCTCAGAAACACTAGGAAACCAAACACAGCCCGGAGCTTTTCTCCAGGCTGTGTTTTCTTTAATGGGCTTCAAATCACCGTATAATAAACACAGTATTGTTTCACACACACACACACACACACACACACACACACACACACACGGCCACACCACAGGCTCACCTTTCTTAACTGGAAGTGTGTAATGGATGTTGACGTCAAGGTATTATAAATCTCGAGTCCGAGTGCGTCACAGCTGAGCGGGCCAGCTCGAATGTCCCTATCTGGAAGTCCCATCATCATTATCATCATCATCATCATCATCATCATAGTCGTCGTCCTCACCAGAGTCGGAGACTTCTGTGTGTGTGTGTCTGAGTGTGTTCTGTAACCGTGAGGCACGACACTCGCGTCCATATGGGCATTATGTATTGAGCTGCAATCATAGATTGTGCAATAGAAATAGGCGTAGCCTTCCAATTCCAAAAAGTGAAGCTCAGGAAGCAGGACATAAGTAGCATGTCCTAGCACCATGGGAGCGACGCCATTGACGTATTTTGAACGGAAGTATATGGGAAAATGGGCCAAACTTCTCTTTTGGAGTTAATGCTCTCAATTACAGGTCTTGATCAAAAGTATATGATATCAATTTGGCCTGGTTGCAGGTGAACTTCTGTCACTTTTTGTTGACTAAAGTCAGCTCACTGTCAAAGTGCATCAGGGCAAATGGATCATTTCTTGATTATTCCTTAAGAGGTTTGCAAAATATTTTCAACGCATCCTTGTTCAGGGCGATGCCGACTATTATGATGGTAAATTTCAAGTCATTCTGAGATACTTTTTGTTTTTGAGACTAAAGTCAGCTCACTGTCAAAGTGCATCAGGGCAAATGGATCATTTCCTGAATTTCAAAAATGCATTATTCCTTATGAGGCCCACAGGTCTTGATCAAAAGTATATGATATCAATTTGGCCTGGTTGCAGGTGAACTTCTGTCACAGTGCCAGTGAAATCACAAATCTCAAAGTACGTCTACTACGTCCACTCTGAGTCATGAATAACGGCTGCAATGCACAACCGCTGGCGGAAATGCTACAGCGCCAAATGCTAACTTGCTTTAAAAGCACTTTTATTTGATACTTCACAAAAATAAACACTTGGCATAACACTGACAAAAAAACTTCCTCAAAGTTCGATCTCAAATCTCTGCTCGTTCAATTGAAATAATCAACTGAATTTTGTATTTGCAAGAAAATGCAATGACAACGCAGTGAGACAAAGATCTCGACTCTGAAGCCCACAGTGTTCTCATCACCACAAAGGTCTCAACAAGTGTGTAATGGAAGAAGTACGGAACCACCCGGATTCTTCCCAGAGGCAGTCATGAAAGGTAGTGGTCAAGGAGGTGAGCGAGAATCCAACTATTTCTTCTAAACAGCGCTGCAGAGGTCAGTACAATTTTATTGCCCCAGACTGGAACATTGGCTCGCAGTTAGGATAAATTCAAAGTACAAAAGCTATTTCAACAGCATAACAAAATAATACCTACTAAGAGGCAGCCAAACATGCAAGGAATTAGGAATTGAAGCAAGATTATTACACATAATACTAAAACAATATCTGAGTTCAAAATCTAGAGTTTCATGGGCACATTCACCAGGGTTATTGCACCTGGTTCAAGGGAGGTTTCTTTTTTCTACTGCACTTCACTGACTCTCTCTCCCCTGAGGGGGAAGCTTCAAATTCTTTTGCAGAATTGGTAGAAGCTGCAGGAATTAAAACAACCAGACCAGACCATAACAGTAAAGCCCTAAAAAGGGTCAGTCTTGTGTTTTCGACTGAGGACAGTACCTTTACTTGGTAAGCGGGGCGTAAACTGAGAACGTTGGCCGCGTCAGAGATACGTAGCACAACGTTGTACCAGAACGACAACAAATCGGCAAGTTTTGTGTGAGCAAATACCGGGTCTAAGGGAATTAAGTTTTTCTGTTGCCCAATCAGCTGACCATACCATTTTACTCTGGTACCCTAAGGGAAGGGTGCCAAAAATTGGAATGTTGGGGTTGGTTGTTTTGGTAGCATTCTTAATGGTAATGCAAGAAAAATATGGATCGTACCAAACCAAAACATGACTTAAGAACTCTCTAAACTGGAGGACAAGTGTTCTGTGATCCAAGACTTGGACAGAACTCCAAACCCAAAGCATAATGCAAGGACAATGGTGATCGGGATGATCAGGGTGATTGTCTCTAGGTCTTACTGCACTTAAATGGCCCGAAAGAAATCCTGACTTAAACCCTGTGTATGATAAGCGTGGAGACCTGAAGTTGGCAGATCCCTCTCAGGTAAGACTGACAGAGCTTGAGTGGATCTGTCAAGAAAAATGTGATTAACTGCCAAATATCCAGGTGTACAAAGCTTCAAGAGACGTTTTTCAAGAAGATTAACAGCGCGTAATTGCAGCTACCGGGGTTTGTACAAAGAAAGAACCGAGTTAAGGGTCGAATTTGTGTTAATTTGTGTTTTCAACTACATCGACCTGTCTTTTTTGTGGTGATAAATGGCAGTGATCATCTGTACTGTTGAATCAGTGCTTCATTATTCTACTACCTTTGCACAACATAGCTATTTCTGGGTACAAAATTGAATACAAAGGAATGTTAAACTTGCAAAGAAACAACAAGGTGCGTCAATAGTACAGTGTCTCTGCTTTAATTAGGAAGAAATATGACCATTTTCGAGGAAACGATTGGAATCTCTTTCACCTGCCGTGAACTGCCGGTGTCTGTTTTGAAGACAGAGACGTTTTTCTCCGAGAAAGAGACAGTGTTGCATAATTTGATACGTCTGTCTCTGTCACAGAACAGCTGCACATGCGGCCGCTGCCTTAACCCAAACTGAACAAGACCTGCAGGCAGACTGGTGAGGGAATTATGTCGAGAACGGAACCAGGTGTTTTTACAGTGAGGGCGCCCTTCAAAAAACACTGTGATCTGTGTGTGTGTGTGTGTGTTTGTAATCATACTGTTTTCTTCATAGAACTATCTGCCGTGAATCTCTCTGCCCCGGTGATATGCGAGCAAAATGGTTAACGGGAGTTTGTTGAATTAGAGATAACATTTCTATTGTAGTTGCCAGTTAATGTAGCTCAAAGCCATGGTGTCTTTAAGCCACAGGGATGAAATGGTTCTAGTTTCTGCTAGAAATGTTGACCTGCACCTGAAAACTGTACTCTTGACTCTTTCACTTCCTGGACTTGGAAGTTGAAATCATCTCATCATCAGGCTCATCTCAGTTTTTATTTTTTTTAATTCTTACTATGTTACTGTAACATTATATGAGAAATAAAGGCCTCAAAGTGCTAGCCTCATGTAGAAATTGGTATTTTACCAACTTCTGGTTGTGGCGCCTCTTTGGTAGATTATTTAACAAGCGGTGAAACTTCTGTTTTTGTACTTGTAAATGTGGCGTTTGTCTGTCCAAACCTGACTAGAGCCCTATGTGGTTAGTTAGTTTGTATCTTGTCTGTAAGGAATGAATGCAATTGTTGCCCTGGGAACTGCTTGTTTTTTCCTTGTGGAGGTGTAAATACTCTTCGAAAGAAAGAAAGAAGGAATTCAAGTCATTCCGAGATACTTTTTATTACTTTGAAGAAAGTCAGCTCACTGTCAAACTGCATCAGGGCAAATGGATAATTTCCTGAATTTCAGAAATTCATTAAAATTATTCCTTAAGAGATTTGCAAATATTTTCAACGGATCCTTGTTCAGGGCGATGCCGACTATTATGATGGTAAATTTCAAGTCATTCTGAGATACTTTTTGTTTTTTTGAAGAAAGTCAGCTCACTGTCAAAGTGCATCAGGGCAAATTGATCATTTCCTGAATTTCAAAAATTCATTAAAAATATTCCGTAAGAGGTTTGCAAATAATTTCTACGGATCCTTGTTCAGGGCGATGCCGACTATTATGATGGTAAATTTCAAGTCATTCCGAGATACTTTTTATTTTTGAGAAGAAAGTCAGCTCACTGTCAAAGTGCATCAGGGCAAATGGATAATTTCTCAAATTTCAAAGATTCATTAAAATTATTCCTTCAGAGGTTTGCAAATAATTTCAACAGATCCTTGTTCAGGGCGATGCCGACTATTACGATGGTAAATTTCACGTCATTCCGAGATACTTTTTATTTTTTTGAAGAAAGTCAGCTCACTGTCAAAGTGCATCAGGGCAAATGGTTCATTTCCTGAATTTCAAAAATTAATTCAGGTTATTCCTTAAGAGGTTTGCAAATATTTTCAACAGATCCTTGCTCAGGGAGATGCCGACTATTATGATGGTAAATTTCAAGTCATTCCGAGATACTTTTTTTTTTTTGCTGATGAGCTGCTGCCTGCTTGGTGCAGCATAATAAATCAGTAAAATTCCTCCCAAAAATTTGAAAAGCAAGGATGCACACCATCGGGCCATGCTCAACCCATATCCAAAGTATGAGGGCAATCAGACTAACGGTCAGCGGCATTTTTATTATATGCCTGTCACAGACAGACAGACACACAAATGCAACTGGCTTTATGGACAGATTATCATTTCAAAATGTAAAATTCATTGTATATTTTATCCAATTTAAAAGGACACATCAATGCGCACCACATAAGGCACAAGCTAACATGACAGGACCAAAAATATTTGTCCAAACCTGGTGTAAACCCATCAAGTTCTATCAGGTCCTGGTACACAAAGCTGGAGGTGGTGCTTCGAGCCTCTGTGTTAAGGGTCAACCACAGATGTCAGAAGTGTGCGCGTTCAGGGGTCATAGTGCGCTACACGGCGGTCAAATGTCACTGGCTACAGCCTCTGCTCTTCCACTGGGACTCTTTTCTACCTTTTTATGACGGAGAAAGTAACCGTTCGCCTCCTAATGGCCCTCAGAATGACTCTTTTACCTCTGTGTAACTTGCTTTAAAGACACAAAGACACAACCTTTTGCCCTTTCACTACTCCCGTTTCAAAGTAGCGTCACATCTTAAACTTTTAGTAAATACTCGCAGTGGCTTTATTGCCGTCAGAAGCCCTACTTTTGTAACCCTAACCCTAAACCACCCTACACCTCATCTATCAGCAAAAGACCCTTTTAATTCTGCCCAAAACTGCCCCCAAGCCTCAAAATATTCCCTCAAAAACCCTTATAACTACAAACTCTGTCTTAAAATCGCCCCGGACCGATAACTAACATGTCAAAGGAGCCGTCAAAAGTCTTAACCTCCCACTATCTCCTCAAAACAGGCCTCAGAGCAAAACCTAACCATACAACTCACCTCTGACCCTCGCCCCCCCCCCCCCTCAAAATATTTACCTTTCAGCACCTGACACAGACAAAGAACTCTCCAGGCTGAAGTCAGCCCTCAGAGAAGAGCCGAGTCGGCCGCTGACCTGCTGTAACAAATCATTTTACTGCTACAGTGTGTTGTACCTGAGCTAATGGTGAAAACAGACGGTAAAAGGAGACGATGGAGGCGTCTCAGGTTCAGGCGGAAGAGGCAGCTTTTCCTCTTCGGAGCTGTAAAGGTGTGTGTGTGTGTGTGTGTGTATTCAATCTTGGGGTTTCTCGGCCGTTTAAATGATACTCTGGCCACCCTCGCACACTATTATGTCACTTTTTCCAAAAAGCATGCTTGAATCTTGAATGTGACACGCTGTACTATCGAAGATAAATCCCACCCGCGCCGGAGCACAGCGTAGCTTGTAGCTAACTAGTCTAACGTTAACAAATTATCACTTCGTAGAGTACAAAGCACCAATTTAGTTTAAATCGACTACTTCGATTCAAGAGAGAGAGAGAGAGAGAAATGGCCACAGCTGCTCAGGCTTCACGCATCATAGAGAATTATCGACTGCTCTGCCTCCGACTGTGAGCTACAGCCGAGCTTTGGTCTGAAAGAGTACGAATGGACCGCGACACAAACCTAATTAGAATTTCAAAATAGGCTATTGTCTCCGTGAGTCTGTGATCAGCTGCTCGGCACCACAAAGGGAACATTTACAGAATGCAAAATACTTCTTATTTTGCTCTTAAAGTGAGAAAACACAGATAAAAACCAGTCAAAGTTGGTAAGGTGAGTAAATAGTGGTTAAATAAGTTTGCATGTTGTAGATGTAGACGCAAAGTATATCACAAAATGCCTTTAAACTACACTGTAAAAAAACAGTGCAAGATTTTTACCGTTAAAAATTGTAGTATGGTATGTGCCGCAAATGCAAATTTATGACTATACTTTTACAGGTAATTGAAAAACAAGTTAAAATCACAAATAAAATATCATTTACTTTTAAATTACAGGTATGTAGTGATATTATAAATGATGCAATAATATACACTGGCATTCTTTGTCCAGTATGAGTCAGCATCTTCCACCGCTGATGTCTTTATGGGTGGGTTTGTCCACTTGCTCATACATTTTTAATGGACCTCACCCAAATACACACACACACAATAAAAATGTCGTTTTTGACGACTCACACGCTTAATATTTAACATCATTCTCTAACTGTGGAACAAATATTCTGTTCCCATGAAGCAGATATAAACGACCCACGACATGACTCAGCTAAAATGCTATTTGTATTAAATTTTTTAGACTATGTGCATTGTGAAGCAAGCGATACATAGGGTTTTTGGAATGAACCGGATTTTTACATTTTTATCTGTTAAGTGATTTTCACCAGTATCGCACCGATACCGAGTATCATATCGGCTCAGAATTACTACGTTAGGGTTGTACCACCTCTAATTTTGGGCCGATTCTTGTCCCTTTTGCAAATATGGTTTGGAATGGTACACTTTGATTTGACTGTCTGGATAAATAATTGCGTAGCTATTTTACGCAATAAGTGTGCGCTACCTTACATTGCGTAAACATTGAACCAGTGTGACACACATTGTCCACAATGAAAAAAAGGCATGTAGCATTGCAGCATGTAGCTTTTTCGTCTAAAAATATTTTTTCTACTGTCGTATATAAATAACAACAAACTATAAATTGAGTAGGTGGAGTATTAATGTGGCCATACTGGTGTTCTTGGTAACCCAGCAGAATGATGCCAAAAACTGGGACAATGCTCTGTTTGATGATGGAAACACAAACTGGACTGGGCTGTTTGGTGGAATCGGGGCTTAAACATGTTCATCTTCTCGTTTCCTCTAATTTGGTCTAACGAACTGAAACGATGTCTTTGGAACTCTGCGCGGCCTTTCCTTCTTCACTCTTTGACAAACGCTCTGTTGTTGAAACAGCCGTCTATGCAAATCTACGGTGAGTCAACGGTTGTTGTTGGCCCCTCCGACGCCGGCATATGTTAGCAAATCGAGAGTTTTGGTACCTATAACGGATGCAAATATTATGCCGCTCGTGCGTTTCCTTGGGCGTTCCTGCATCACAGTTTCCATTTGCGGCACGTTTTTTTTCCGTTGTTGCATTTGAAGTTCCTGGATTAGCAGCACGTTTCCTCCTGACGGAAACCTTCTGGGGCCTTTGCAGAGTATTTGTTCTTGCAACAAAACCACTTGTTTTCCAATCTTATCAGCTTTGTTTTTTATATATAGAAAACAGTGTCTTGACTATTTTTTTTGAATAATACAAGGAGGAGGCAACGGTATTTGCCATGCACATCAGCGCAATATAAAAGCCATATGCACGCAATGTGGTGGGTGATCCCGAGGATGGAAGGAGAATGACTTCATCTCTTTCCACTGAGTCCAGGAGGAGGAAGACGACGAAGGAGGTGGGACAGCGAGAGCCTGGAGAGCAGAGGATGTTTCATCATCCTGCTCCAGCTCACTGTCTCATGGTATTTATAGTACAGACGTTTGGTGAAGTCATCTCTCTGTGTGTGTGTGTGTGTGTGTGTGTGTGGACTTTGATACTGCATTTGAAGTTCACTCTCACACACACACACACACACGTACATCTCAGTCAGCCGCCATTGCTGGCCGACTGCTCCGCTTGGCATGTAGTTCGGAAACTGAGCCCGCGCCACACACCATTGGCTGCTAAGTGGTCAGAGCGGGGGCTCCAAACAGCCAACCAGCATCCAGCCAAAATCTCAGCTCTGTTTCCGGGGCCTGGAAACCTACCATTTCTTGGGAGACTTTGCACAACGCAACTGCATATTTTAAACGCCATTAATCAAGCTCAACGTTAACATTTTACCGCGTTAATCACGTTCTAATAGCATTAAGATGTTCATCTTCCAACCGGCGGTGGCGTTTCATGCCTCATTCTTTACCGTCTTGCGCAATAAGGTCGTTAGACGCAATTAACGTCACTGGATTTCAACATTGGCTGGTTCCTTATTTATTTTAATTTCACTGAATCAATGTGACAACAAATGCTGTGATGGTAGTCTTGATAGTCATGATAAGTCATAATACTAATACATACATACAATAATAGGGCGCAAGCATAGAAATTAAGGAAACAGCACCTACTGTTTTAGTTATTGGTCATTTTGGGGGATTTTGGTGCTTTTGCTGATAACCGATAATACATTTCAAAGCCAATATCGTCCAATACCGATATCGTGCCGATAATATCTTGCATCCCTAGCCTCTCTGCTTCATCTTCAAACTTGGTACAAACCTTTCAGTTTGTATTTAATTCACTTTCAGGGTCAGTGCAGAGAAGTTTTTGCAAAAAAGTTCCTCTTTTGTTGATCGCTTCCAAGAATCCCTGAAATTACAAGCACCAGTGTGAAGCTGAAATCTAATCTCAAACACCACTTTCCATCCAGTGTAATATAAGTCATGTAAATAACTACACAGCTACCGCACCCTACCAACACATCAAAGAGGCGAAGGGAAAAAAGAACCCACATAAGAGCCGGGGACCATGTAAGGACAAACCAGACGTCCACATGATTCACGTTAGGAAACCCAACCATGTTGAGCTATATGAAACTAAATCTGATCAACAGCTTAGACTCCGCTGCTTCATCTTATTACCGAAAGCTCACTTAAGTCTCCCTTGATTCGACATTACAGAAGAAACACAGCTAATGCGGAGGAACCGAGAGTTGGAGCTATTCCAGTAACGCAAAACACGTCTTCCTCTCACACGAGGCTCTGACATGCATTCCTCTGGTACAGACGTTTTTTTTCAGAAGTCTGACTGATTGATGACAGACAACAGCGGTGCCCCCAAAAACATGCAACCTCCACATCGATCCAGATGAGGTGCATGTGCAGGAGGCTTCTCCAAAGACAACAACAAGAAGACGTCTGCCTGGTAAGAAAGGTTCTCTCCCTTGCCTTAAAGTTAAGTGAACAAAATTAAATATGATTTATGTTAGCTGCTTTAAAAACTGTTAAAAGGGATGATTCCAGGTGCTTTTATTTTGTAGTTGTAGCTTTACTTCCTGTTTACCTTTCAGTTACTTTTTTTCCTACATCGCTCCGATTTTAGTCCGACTAGGACAATAGTTTGGTTTTCCGAGTGTCATGTTAACATGTTAGTCCGACTTAAATCAAACTACTTCCTAGTCAGACTAACACGGCATGATCATTCTGTCTGTGTTACTTTTGTTGTAGCTTTACTTCCCGTTTATTTTTCAGTTACTTTTTTCCCTACATCGCTCTGATTTTAGACCGACTAAGACAATAGTTCGGTTTTTCCGAATGTCATGTTCACGTGTTAGTCCGACTATAATCTGACTACTTCTTAGTCAGACTAACACGCCAAGGTAATTCCGGCTGCGGTACTTTTGTTGTAGCTTTACTTTCCGTATATTTTTCAGTTACTTTTTTCCCTACATCGCTCTGATTTTAGACCTACTAAGACAAAAGTTCGGTGTCATGTTAACGTGTTAGTCCGACTATAATCAAACTACATCTTAGTCAGACTAATATGTCTTGATAATTTGATTCAAAGTCCCATTACTCCTGCATGTGTTCGCTTCTAGCAGGAAAAATCACTATGAATTGTCATAAAGATACTGATTTAATTGTGGATGTAGATGTGATTTTCAATGGAGAAAAAAAAGCACTAGCTTATAGATACAGCGCCACCTGTGGAGTCGTACGGTACGCGATTGGAATATTGATAACTGTTGGAGATCAGACATAAATTTCCTCCGAAGACACCTTAACCCCCAGACTTTGTCCACATTCCAGCTAAGAAAATGCAAAGCATTTGCACCAATTTCCGTGCACGAGCACAAACTAAGACCGACAATATGAGAGTTGTGCTCAAAGAGGAGAAAAACCACGACATGTAACTGTCTGACAATGAAAACGATGTGTTTAGTGGAAAGAAAAACATCAGCCATTAAAGGGACGCTGTAATTCGGGGGGGGGGGGGGTTAACTGCACACATTTGTGGGGAACGGCACGGAGCGTGACATTCGAATCACTGCTCCTTTAGGGCAGGTTTTTCCGGAAGACAGTGGAGGGAATCCATATCCTGTCTGGCCAGAGCCAGATGACAAAGCTAAATAAAGCACACATATAGCAAAAACGCTGGTTAGTCTGCTGCATCAATTACCAGATCAGGGTAAGTGGATGGAAGACATTTCAGATTGGAATAAACAAGCAAACTCTTCTCTGGCACAACGTGCAGTGGTGCTTGGTGCCACGTATGTCTGTTCTTGAGCCTTTTCACTCTAAAATGACCTGTTATACCTGGGATTCCTTAACCTGACTGAACCAGTTGTGGGGCAACGCAAACGGACACGTTGCATAGCAGGGCTGAACAATTTGATCAAAATCGCAATACTTGTTAAAGCCAAAATAGCATTATTGTCTTGACCTATGCACATCTTATCCTACAGACTGAAGGGAATATCTTGGTTCTTCACAGATCTGCACAAACATCACCAAGTTATCATTTTTTTAAATGTGTTTTTAGAATGAAAATGAGAATATCGCAATCGCAACTCCCGTCTAAACAAACGCAATTATCAAATTAACAAAATCCTTCAGCGCTATTGCACACAAAGAAGAAATTTGCATTTTTCACACGCCAAATCAAATCAAAAACACTCTCTGTGGTGGTTGGTGGAGTTTGCATGTTCTCCAGGTTCTCCAGGTTCTCCATGTTCTCCGGTTTCCTCCCCACACTTCAAAAAAATTTAAATTTGGGGGTTTAGGCAAATCGGACACTCGACAATTGACCATACAGCAGGTGTGAGTGCAAGAGTGAATGGTTGTTTGTCTCTATGTGGACAAAGCAAAGTCCAAAAAGTCTGTTTTAAGCCTGTTTTAACCCAAGTTTAAATGAGTTTTTGGACCAGTGTAAATAATCCTCCAACTCCACCTCCACCCAACAGGTGAGTCACTATTGGTTATTTGTCAAAAACAAACTTAATCTGGGGAAAACGTAATCAGATTGCAGTTAAGTTGTGTGGGAATGCAATTTTTTTTGTCTCTCTCGCACATGGTCTCCCGTAGCTTCTTCATTTTGATGTTCCGATTTAATTGCTACTGTGCAAACGGTTTCAATAATATTTCCAAACGCACAAGGAAATCATTACAGAAGGAAGAATTTTAACGAGGAATATAGAGGCACGATCTTTTTTGCCGAATCAGTGGGGGAGCATTACGATAGTTACGAAGTCTTCGTTACGCCACGGCCCGGCTCGCTCGCTTTCAGTCGGTGACTTCCATCGACGGTGACGCCATCCCATCCAGCCAGCAGCTACGACTGCGAGCCGCGGAATTTGGAACGATTTTGTTATTTACCTCCTTGGCAAGACTCGGAGGTGAAGACACACCGCCAAGGGAAACACATATTTTTTGCAAAAGGCCCCCAAATTATGCAGTAAATCCACGCGATCTGGGCGCAGATTTACGGCCTAATGAGAGGCAAAAAGAAGAGTATTAGAGAGGAAGATGATGAGGTAATGAGAAAATGGTGATGAGTTTCACATGTCTGCTGAAGTAAGACAAGGCCGTACACGCGGAGAAAAAAAAAAAAAAAAAAGACAGAAGGAGCAGGGCACGGCGGATAATAAAGACCATGCAGCGGCTTTAGAGAGAAGAGGGGGGAAAAAAAAGAAAAAAGCCACACCACATAATCACAAGGATGCGACGCGGTACGGTAAACAACATGAGGACTGGATCTTCAGCAGAGCAACAGATGAGATCACTGCTCTGCATTTGAAAAAACGCTCACTCCTTCTTTATCGTCATTAGTCAACGGGGAATAGCTAATAATTACACGCTGATTCGTATCATTAAGGTCAAGGACTCTGCATGGCTGACTCGGCACATTTTTCACTTTGATTCTATGTTTAGCAACCGCTTTGTGTTGCTGATCGCTATATGCACTACCGTTCAAAAGTTTGGGGTCACTTATTTTTGAAGGAAAAGCACTTTTTTTTCAATGAATATAACATTAAATGAATCAGAAATACACTCTATACATTGTTAACGTGGTAAACGACTATTCTAGCTCCAAACGTCTGGTTTTCTAATGGTACATTGTGTTTGCTAATCACGTTAGACGGCTATTGGATGATGAGAAAACCCTTGAAACCCTTGTGCAATTATGTTAGCACAGCTGAAAACAGTTTTAAAAATCATTATTTCTCATCTTGTCAACGTCTTGACTACATTCTCTATTCATTTTGCAACTCCTTTGATGCATAAAAGTGTGACTTTTGATGGAAAACACAAAAAAAATTGTATAGGTGACCGCAAACTTTTGAACGGTAGTGTAAGCAACGCAGAAATGTATAATATGTGGCGATACGATGCATTTCCTGATACAAAGGTGACGTACGGTTAGACTGCGATATATCGGGATACTATAGACAAGATGATGTACTGCAATTTATTCAAGAACAACTGCTAAATGCATGAACTAAATTTTTACGAATTAGGCTTCTTAATCGAACCCGAGTTCCGTCAATCGTACCTAGTCTAGCGGACCATTACATGTGAAAATGACCTTAGTGAGGGGAGTGGAAGGAGTATGAGAGAGAGAGAGAGAGAGAGAGAGAGAGAGAGAGAGAGAGAGAGAGAGAGAGAGAGAGAGAGGGGTAGTTAAATGCCTGTAAAACTGCTGCCAACTAGTGGTTGGAGGCTTAAGTACATCACAAACAAATCAGAAAACCGACACATCGATTTAAACCAGGTAAACGTGAGGCCTTGTTCGAGCTCAGTTTCCACTTAGCCTCTCGTTAAGAGTCGCGCAGAGCATCGATTTTACTCAAGGATTCCACTGCACAAATGATCACACACACACACTCTCACACACACACACACACACACACACACACACACACACACACACACACACACACACACACACACACACACACACACACACACACACACACACACACACACACACACACACACACACACACACACACACACACACACACGGTAAATAAACACACACACACTTCACAACAAAGCGGGAATACCTCAGCTGCCCTTTACAGTTGTGCGATATTCTCCGCACACATTTTTTACCCCCCCCCCCTCACCTTCACTTATTTTTTCTGCTAATTTCTTTTAGGGCGTGTCTCTCTCATTATCAGGGTAAATATCGTGACCGAAGACCAGAATAGCTGACGGAGAGAGAGAGAGAGAAAGAGAGAGAGAGGCAGAGAAAGAGAGAGAGAGGCAGAGAAAGAGAGAGAGAGAGGAGGGGAAAAAAAGTGGGTTAGAAAAATAACAGAATGGAAACTTTGCATGAAATTGACTCTCAGGCTCGCCGCTAGCACGCGGGCCTTGTATAAATAATGAGTGGATAGGACCTGCCAACGACACACACACACACACACACACACACACACACACACAGTCGGTCACCTACAGCACATACACATGTGCATACAAACACACACACACACACAAACACACACACACACACACACACACACACACACACACCCTTGGAAAGAAATGTGAGGCTCCGCTTATTAACATTAAGTGAATTTGCCAAAAAAAAGTCACACATGGCAAATGTGCAGTTCTAAAAGGCAGGAGGGGGAAAAAAAGAAAGAGATTAAAATGGACGACACATCCGTTAAACTGTGTGTGTGTGTGTGTGTGTGTGTGTGTGTGTGTGTGTCCGTCCAGTGCATGCATGCCTGGAAAAGCTCATCCGCACCGAAACAAACACAACAGAGTTCTGCAGCGCTGACGTATTCCCGTAGGCCGGCACGGATGTTATCATCCCTCTGGATGGATCCATGTTCATGGTTTCCATTTACTGTAAGTTGAAATATCATAAACAACAGCTTTGTTTTTTTGGGGGGGAATCTCGACAGGTTTTGCTCTTCACTATCAAAATTCAAGGACTTTTCAAGGGCCGAATGTGCTGCTTGACACAGCTTAAGACACATTTCCCAGGCGCCACGTCGTCATTTTCTCACTTTTGCTCAACTTTGCTCGCTCATTGTTCTGCACGGAATCTCACGTCAACAGCAGAGAGAGACAGTGTCCACAACACCGTTTTTCTTTTAGTGCTGGACACATTAACGGCGTCAAAGTTAACACGTTTCCATGACGACTGACCAGAAAAAGACGCGCGTGACGCCATGTTTACGTGACTCCCCGATTGTTAAAATGAGTCTCTAAAGTAACGCTAAACTCTAAAAACAGAGACACATACGCAGTACACAGGTAGCGCTGCTCTTTTCGTTTAATAAACAGACGGCTCCAGTTGAACTGAAGGCACGCTAACGGCGCTTAAGGAGCTAATGCAGCTAACCAGTAAACGGTGCCGGGATTCCAGTGCATGGATGTATAATATGAACTGGATAGAGCACCGCCCCTTCGCTTCCGTTCATTTCCGGGTTATGGGGCCCATAGAGCATGCGCAGTAGTGTCACTACCATATAAAGATCTATAAAAGCCCGTGTCCTTGTCTCGAGGTGTCCTGTGGACACTTTTACAGGCGTCTCTTTTACTATTGCGGTCAATGAGAACATTGCTTTTTTGGGCTTTTGGGCTTTTATGGGGATTTCTGTTGCAGTACCCACAGTGGCCACCATGTAAAAATTGTCTTCAAGACAAGAGGGGGCGGTGCTCTATCCAGTTCATATTATACATCCTTGTACCAGTGCCACGGCACGTAAACATGACGCCACGTGTCTTTTTCCGGTCAGTTGTCATGGATACGCTTCATGCAACAAACTTTCAAGGATCTCAAGGACCTGTGGGAACCCTGATCACATGACCTCGATGTTACCAACTAACCAACAGGTGCTTTTTGTGTCTAAACTCGTCAAAGTTATTTACACCAAAAAAAGCACCACGAGTAATTTAAACACTATCAAGTTCCATGTCAATACTGGAAGTAATTTAATTTTCTTTCTTTCAGAAATGAGGCAACTGGTCTTGACCTCACTTTGCTTTGAAGCCCCCAAAGTCGCAAACATTGGTCCTCAGAGTCTCAGAATAATGACACACTTTTGTTTTTCAGATCTTTGAAGATCATTTTTGTTCTTTTAACTCCCTCTCTCTCTCTTCTCTGGTCTTTCCATCTGTTTTTTGTCACATGTGTTTTTAATCGCGTAGGTAACTGGAAGCTATCGTGGCACGCGGCACGTTCCCGCCCCCCCCCCCCCCCCCCCCCGATCGCGGGATGAGAAGGCACAACAAAGGCGGAGGGGTCACGGGACGACCTCTGACAATCGCACACACACACGCATGCGTTTCTGGTTTACACCTGTGGCCCCACTGGGACCTGATTCCACTTTCATCAGGTTCTGCTTCTTCTCCACAGAAATGCAGAGACACACATGTTCGTGCTTTGAGATTCAAAGGTGGATGAAGGCTTTAGCGAAGTAGTACTGTACTGGGGATCGATTACCGAGTTAAACGTCAACTGTTTTCATATCGATTATTAGGTTTTAGAGAATTTTAAGGTTCTTAAAGGTGCATTATGTAATAAATCTAAAGCAACTGGCCATAAAATCCTCCTAATATGTCACAGAGACTCAGGAATAATGTTCACATAACAAACTGAACTCAGCAACAACAACAGCACAGACAAAATATTTGCATTAAAAAAAATCTTTTGCAGACTGCAAATCATGTTTTGGCATGTGGCGCCCCCTATCGCCGTCTAACAATGTTTGCAGTCAGTAGAGTCTCCGCTGCCGAGCAACCACGGGTTGTCAGTTACGTCTGAGCTACAATGGCGGAGAAAGCGAAACCTAAAAGACCTCGGTATTTTGAATTTGAGTGTAGTAACCGTCTTTGGCCACATTCTTACATATGGCGCCTTTAAATGTGAATAATTTCTGGGGTTTCATTGCTCCATTTTGACAAAGAAATCATCATTTTGAGGTCAATCGACATTTTATGAACCAAACAAAATACTAGATTATGAAAATAATCTTTATATGCAACTGTACAAACGTTAGCAGCGAAGCTAGCGAGCGGACATTTCACTCTTATACCTATTTAAAAGTCAGTTTTCAAGTGTTTCGTTGTGACGTACTGACCCCTTCCAACTGAAACCTGAAGTTTGTGTCACCGTGAAAACCTGCTCACTCTCCCACACCAAAGTCCATAGAGAAAACAAGAAATTTTACACCATGGCTCACAGTAAGTCGTTGATCCCCTGCTGCCTCCATTACTGCATAAAACGTGTCATTTCGTGACTTAAATGTTTAAAAATCCTTCATTTGGATTCACGTAAATGACACAGATTCACCAAAACATAGTAAAGGTAGATTTAGTTACTAAAACCCGGATTTTCTTCATGGAGTCTGGTGTGCGTGAAAAAACCTCCAGCTTCATTTTTGAGCTAAATGAAGTCTGCGTCCATGTGACACTGAGGCGTTTCATTCCCATAATGAAGCAGGAGCTGGAATACTCCGACTACCACAGCATGAATCTGCCTCATCACATTCCATCCAATCACGGGCCTCGGCCTCTGCACAGACTCGGGTTTGTCTCGTTCCACTCACGTTCTGGTGTGAAGGAATGCAAAGACAGAAAAAAGGTACGGGCTGAGTGTAGCTCTGTCTCTCTGAACGTTATTAGGGCTTCTGTCTTTCTCAGTATGGGGACATTCTTGTGTTGTCTTCACCCTGCAGGCTTTTTAATAAACATCCTTTATCTGTCATCAGACTACAACAACAAGGCAGAGCCCCGACCTTTTATCCCTCATACAGGAAATGGAATCCTACTGAGCATTAGCATTCTTATGAATGAATGAATGACTAAAATTTAAAATTTAAAAAAACTTGTATCAATACAGTGAAATATCGCAATATTTTACATGGCAATATTATATCGCTTTTGGAACACCATGTATCTTTATCCGTCACTTTTTGTGGTTTAGCATAAACAATAATCAATTGACGTTTCAGTCCACTAGATGGTGCCAAGTGCTGACTCTCGCTAGAGATGTCGCGTAAAGTACACAGCGCCATAATGTCGTATCGCAACTTAAATATCGCGATCATTTCGTATCGCGGTAGCTCCCGCAATTCCCACAGCTAGCAACTGAAATGTTTATGTTTATGTACTGTTGTGGTTTAGCATAAAAATAATCAATTGACGTTTCAGTCCACTAGATGGTGCCAAGTGCTGTCTCTCGCTAGAGATGTCGCGTAAAGTATATATCGCAATAATATCGTATCGTGACTTAAAAATGGCAATAATGCACTGTTAAATATTAAGGGTTAATTTAGTGTCAAATTACAAATTACACATTTCTGTTCACAGAAACATCATAAATGTTTTTTAAGTCACGAAAAAACTATTTTTTTTTATTCAAAATGTAATCTTTTTTTCCATGTATTTTTCATATAATATACTATAATTGCACTGAACTACAGACATAACATGTAGACAGGAGAGACGGACCATTAGTATTGTTCAATGACTGCATTATTTGTATTAGTTGTTATAATTAAACAACAATGAAGGAAAAACAACCAAAATTTGGCTAATTTAATTATCGGCCAATTGGAAACCCTACCGGTTTCAAAAAAATCAGTATTGGTCACAAAAAACCACACTCTAAAATAATAAGTGGTCACTTTAAATCAAAGCATATTCCTCGCTTCAGTTCGTAGAGACTAATAACGCGTCGTTATTCTCACCTGACGTCTTTACTGCAGTAGCGAAGAAGAAGCCGGTGGGTAAAACCTGTCAGAGACGATGACGACGAGACGACGACGATGATCTCAGGACGACTGAAAACGGTTAAAACGTCAGATAAATTAATCGAGCGACAGACGTCAAACTCAGTGAACTGTCGACAGATTTAAGATTTTGTTCAGGAGCCAAAACTGTCACTGTTATTATGAGAGTTTAATCCATTTACTCTAATGATGCATTAAGACCAGACATGAGGCAAATGTTTTTCATGTGATTAGATTATACACACACACACACACACAAGTCAGCGCCTGATAGAATAAACAGTCACGCTAGGGCTGAACGATTTTCACATAAATATCTTATTGCGATTACTTTGTCATTTAAAATGATGACCATGTGATATTTGTGCAAATCTTTGAGTTACAAAGAAACACATTTTGGTTTAAACGAATATTGTGTTGTGATTTCGATAAAAATTATATTAATTGTGATCTGAAAGCTGCTTTAGTTGGTCAGGTCAAAGGTCGGCAATGTTGTGTTTTCAGAAAATGAGGTCAGCTGACCTAAATATGCCCAATATTTTAAGATGAAGATTCCAAGATTCATTGGGTTAAACTCTTGTAAACTCATACTTTTCTCTAATTTTAAACATAATTTACAAAATACAGACCCAGAACTATCGATTCCAACAATAAACTTGTTAACTGACGTTGTTAAATCAAGGTGCTGCCCCCTGTTGGCTCTTCAGTATATTTTTACTTCCACAATAGCTTCTCCCGGCAAACTGGAAGAATATGTTCATTTATATTAGTGCTGGGCACTAGGTTAACCACGTCAACGATAACGAATGACGTGTTTCCATGACGACTGACCAGAAAAAGACGCGCGCGACGTCATGTTTACGTGCCGCGACGCAGGAGTCCAAGCACCGTTTACCAGTTAGCTCCGTTAGCTGCGTTAGCTCCTTTAGCGCTGGTTAGCATGCCTACAGTCGAACTGGAGCGGTCTGTTTATGAAACGAAAAGAGCAGCGCTACAAATTACCAGCGTACCTGTGTACTGAGTATGTGTGTATGTGTTTTTAAAGTTTAGCGTTGTTTTAAAGACTCATTTTAACAATCGGGAGTCACGTAAACATGACGTAACGCGTGCCTTTTTCCGGTCAGTCGTTATGGAAACGCATCGTGCGTTAACGTTGAGGCCGTAAACCGCCGCTATCGCATTAAACGCGCCCAGGACTAATATGTATCCAGTCTATTTACATGTCATCAATGTCTTTGATTCCATTTTTCAAAGCCCAAACTCTGCGTACAACTCCTAAAACTCACAACAGCTTCTCTTCAGGTTCTAAAAATCCACTTTTATTTATTACATTCTCCTCTTTATGTGTCGTAAAACACACAGCCTTTAAAATGGTGTGACGCGAGGGGGGGAAACAGGTGTTGCGTTGGGTGCTGTGAGGCATTCAGGGACCTTATGGTGAGGCTGTTAACAAGTCCGGGCGAGTTTTTCTGACCTACATTAATACGTTAACACACAGCAGGCTCGCATGGGGAGGGAGGACACACAGACGGATGGACGGACACGGGAGGTGACATGAGGTCTACGTGATGGTCGCTACTTCTTCTACACTGTATGTTTTTCATTAGGAGCCGGGCAGACAAATCACGACGGCGAAAGAATCATGTGTTTCACGTGTGTAGAAGAGCAGCTGTGCCGCGATGCACGGCTGCAAAAATGCGATGACACGACGTAAATCTCACACCTTCACGGTGCAGCAGATCGGCAGCGAACGGCCGCCACACATTCTTTTAACTGTGTTCTCGTGTGTGTGGACACACGTGCAAACATCATGGAACTGTTTCACCGCCTGAAGGAAGAGTTGGGTTTTTGCGACGCTGGATTAATCGAGTGAACGCCGCCCTTTCGTTGACTTGGCACGGAGTCAGAGCTACGGTCGACTCTGGCGTCGTTTTGGATAAGAAATGCAAGAAATGGTCGATAGAAATGCGACAGGTGTATCAAAACAAACAACTAGAAAAAAACGCAAAAATATTCAAAAATCAAAATTAGGCAAATATTCAAAGGGAGACTTTTTTTTTTTACATTTTCCAGTTGAATTACTTTGTCGCTGCCCTCTAGTGGACAAACTATGTAATAGCAACAGCGACAGACATACATTCAAGCAATAACCAACATGTGATAAAATTGTTATCAAAGGCTTCATGTTTACATGTTTTCTTTTAAATAGAGAAATAATCATGACCACATTTTTTTGTAATTTTGATATTTTTCTTTAACCTTAATTGTACAAAATGGCTATTTTCATTTTGGTTACTCAATGAATCGTCAAATATTCCGATAATAGGTTATTCAGCGTGCTTTTTTTAATAATTAAAACAAGTTCTCAGATTTATCGACTTCTTAAAAGTGACTTTTTTTCGGATTTCATTGCCCCGTTTGACAAAGAAATCAGTAAAACTGAAAATTTTCCATAAACACATACTGTATTAATCGTGAAAACAATCAATTTGAGTATAAGATTATGAAGAAAATCGTTTGTTGCAGCTCCATTTTTTTTTTACTGGTTGCATAACCTGGGACGGCCTTTCAAAAATGAATAAATAATAAATAAAGACACATAAACCTGTCCTGAATAGAAATCTGATGCAAGAAATACATAATATGTATGTTTGGCAAATATAAAAATGTATTAATAAGTCCAAAGTGGCTGCGTAAGAAAAATACATAACTGAGAAAAGGTCAGTTTAGTATGTTTCCCTATGTCTGACATTGTCTCCTTCACTAAATCAGAATTTTATCGGGCCAGAAATGAGTCCAATTCATGTTATTCTAATATGAGAGGTAGAAATATGACGACATTTATCATCCTCCGAGTCTCCTCTTTGCAAGAAAACGAGCTCCAGCCTCCACACTGATGTAAACTGTGGTTCTTCTAAAGACGGCGGAGGTCTCTCTGATAGCGATTCCACCTCCCTCTAAACAGAAGGTCTTAGCCTCGGCGTAGCATCTGTTAGCCATTTCGCCAAAAAAACAACTGCAGCGTGTGTTTAACGAGATCAGAGTTCCTCGTTCAGAACCAACGCCACCCTTTACTTACTGCTCCCTGAAGGTAAGTAAGGTTGAAGCAGCGCCCGCTGCTCTTTAACTGCATCTACTTTGGACCGAGGCCAAACCACAGCACACACACACATACCTACACACACACTCTCTCACACACAACGTCTCTGCTTAAGCTTCTCCTTCGATGTGGTGGAGGTGCTAACGACCCATCGCTCTTTCAGCCCTTTATCTTCGTGTTCTCATCCCTCGCATGCAAGAACCACGTGGGAGGTGATCGCGTTTATCGTGCGAGTGTGAAGAAGACCAGATTTCGTCTCTTATCAGATCACTTTTATCTGCTTCGGAAGAACACAAAGAGCAGGAGATGTGAACGGAAACCAAACACAGAGAAGGGAGTCGAGAAAAAACCTGATTAGGGCTGCAACTAAGGATTATTGTCATCATCGCGTACTAGTTTGATCCGTAAAATGCCAGATAACCAGGTTTTCATGATTTCTGTGTCAAAATGGAGCAAAGACACCGCAAAATATTCACGTTTAAGAAGCTGAAAAACACTCAAACTGATTCATTTGTTAGGGATGGGACGATACCACTTTTTTGCCAATACTGATATCGCAAACGCGAGTATCTACCAATACCGATATTATTCCGATATGGTCATTTTAGACCATTTATGAACACACGACGCCGTTAGCGACACATTTGTGCCGAGTCATTTCAGAGACATGATTCTACGACCGTGTGTCACAAATATCGTTCTCCCCAAAAAGAAGAAATAAACGAACCCAAACATGACTCGGCTAAAAATGCTTTTGCTGAATTTTAGCAGTGATTTTTTTTTAATAGTGAAGCATGCGATTTATAGGAATTTTGGATTGTATCGGATTCTACATTTTTATCGGTCCGATTCAGTGATTTTGACCAATACTGACCGATACCGATCACCATCCCTAGTATTTGATTAATAATCTCGTTCTTGCAAAAAGGAAAACGTACCGTCAATAAAGGAGCAGGTCATAGTAAACATTCTTTACATGATTTCAGTAATAGGTTAATCAGTGTGTGCACAAATCAACGCTCTACTCACTCTGCTGTAACATGAATAAGTTGCAACCTTAGAAGAAAAGTAAATCAAATGATAATCGGCGTCACTATTATAGTGGCTAATCGAAAATTAAGATACGAGTGATGATGAGACTGCATCAGCTGAGGAAGTGACCTTTGACCTGACCTGAGTCACGGCAAAATACGGTTTGGATGATCAGATCCATCACAGGCGTGATAGGATCACTCAGGGTGGATGTTAATACCAAGAGTCTGAGTGGGGGGTCTTAGGGGCTTCACAGCAGATGGATTGTACCCGTCAGCTCCCTCTAGTGGTAAAAAAATATGTCATATTTCATCTTGTCTTCAACAACAAAACTGGAAAACGATTACATACAACAACCTGAAAGACCTCCAGAGTCTGTGTGGACGTGTGACGGATGGAGAGTGGACGTGGAAGCGTGAGACAAAGCCTGTCCTGTGTGAGAAGACCTCACTACTCACTCACTCTTTGCCTCTCAGACAGACAGTGACTCACAGCAGCGAGACTTCATCTGTTAAATACCTTGACATCTCCCCCCATCACACACACACACACAAAGAAAGAAAAAAACTCCCCTCTTCTTTATTTCTGACTAATGCTTTTCCTTCACCTGCCCTGCAGCAGTCTGGATGGTATATATGGCATCTTAATGGAGATGAACACACATACGCACACACACACACACACACACGCACGCGCACGCGCACGCGCACGCACACGCACACGCACACGCACACGCACACGCACACGCACACACACACACACACACACACACACACACACACACACACACACACACACACACACCTCTGTTCTACTCGAGCCGATGTTGACTCAAGACATTCCTCAACACGTGTTTTTAACTTCACACAGTGAAAGCTTTAACCTTCATTTAAAACATACTTCAAACTAAATCACGACAACTCAACGTTAGCTTCACATGTCTTTTTAAGTCAACAAAGATGATGCTGATTATTGCGATACGCACTCGTTTACAAGCACGTTAAAAGTCCAATTTTAGTCAGAATAAGGCAATAATTTGGTATTCTTAATGTCATGTCAATGTCATAAACTAAATTAGTCAGACTAAAATCAAGCTAGTCTAAAATCAGACTAAAATACATGGATAATGCAATTCATAGTCCAATTACTCCTGCATGTACTGTATATGCTTAGTCGGACTGGAGTGGGAATAAAACGATTTTCTCCTCCGCAAGTTGTCCGATTGCCTGTCTTAGTCGGACTATGGTCATAGCTCGATTAAACTGTGCATGTAAACGTCAGAGAAAATGATCCATTAAAGAAAGAGCAGGAGATGACTAAGGATTATTGTCATAATCGACATGTCTTTTTAAGTCAACGAAGACGATGCTGATTATCGCGATACGCACTCGTTTACATGCACCTTAAAAGTCAGATTTTAGTCAGACTAAGGCAATAATTTGGTTTTCTTAATGTCATGTAAACTCATTAGTCGGACTAAAATCAAGCTCGTCTAAAAATCAGACTAAAATACCTGGATAATGCGATTCATAGTCCGATTACTCCTGCGTGTACATGCTTAGTCGGACCGGAGAGGAAATAAATAGATTTTCTCCTCCGCAAGTTGTCCAATTGCCAGCCTTAGTCAGACTATGGCCTTAGCTCGATTAAACTGTGCACGTAAACGTCAGAGAAAATTATCCATTAAAGAAAGAGCAGAAAATTTGCACGAAACCGGATTAGGGCTGCAATTATTACAGGATTATTGTCATAATCGACATATCTTTTTAAGTCATCGAAGATGATGCTGATTATCGTGTTACGCACTCATTTACATGCAGGCTAAAAGTTGGATTTTAGTCGGACTAAGGCAATAATTTGGTTTTCTTATTGTCATGTAAACTCATTAGTCTGACTAAAATAGAGCTTAGTTGGACTAAAATACCTGGATAATGCGATTCATAGTCCGATTACTCCTGCTTGTATATGCTTAGTCGGACTGGAGTGGTAATAAAACGATTTTCTCCTCCGTAAGTTGTCCGATTGCCTGTCTTAGTTGGACTACGGACTCGAACTGTGCATGTAAACGTACCGACTGTCGGAGAAAACAAGCTATTTAAAAGTCAACGATATCTGTCGAAAACCAAAGTCTTGGTCTTGTAACACATAACAGAGGTGAGGACTGACGCTGTGTCTCCACACGGTGATTTTCTTCAACCTCCTGCGCAGTTAATGTCAGGACATTTGATCTCTGTACAAGAACACACACGGTGACTCAGCCAGCACCACTTTATAACTCTGTAATACAATTCCCTCCTCGACCCTCTAATCACTTATGGTTATCTGTCCTGTTGAAGCAGTGAAGGATCAGAGCGAGGGGGCGAGTGCCAACACACACACACACACATACACAAAATCAGTTCAACGCATGATTGGATTACAGAGACTCACTTTGTCTTGGTCTTTTTTACAGGCTTTTCATTCTCTCACCTCAGGCGCTCAGGTTCTCGTTCTGTCATGTTTTCATTGACTGAGGAGGTGAACACAGGCTGCAGCAGGAAAGTGTGCGTAGGTGGGAACTCAGGAATAATCAACACGGTGAAATATTGCGATTTTGTGTGGAGATATTACAAACAGTAAACTTTTTGAGGATTAGCATAGCATAAAATACGCAACTTTAGGGAAAACGACAATGTCATATCCCGTTGTTGTCTTCTTCGTGTGCTTGGAGTTTGTCCCCAGCGTACAAGCTAAATGTGCACGCTCTACGTCTTCTTCTCTGTTTTTGGTGTATTTCAATGGCAGTGTTACAGCGCCACACCCAGGCCTGGCATACATACTACAGATAATTTTTAAAAAACAAAAAAACAATGCCACGTTTACAGAAAACTTCTTAGATACGAAATATAAAAATATCTTGTAGGCAAACTTCCGTTTCTGGCTTCAGGCTGCGAGTGCATACACGTTTAACTGGATGGTAGCACCTCATGATATTGGGAAAACACGCAAAATGTGGTAATGTTGTTGATTATCGCAACGGCGATTTGACTTGCGATAAAAAAAAAAAGTATAGGATGCTAGTGTCTGCATTGGGTTTGCTGCTAACACGGTACCAGATCGTAGCTATAATGTGTCGTTAACAGCGTCATACGTTCATAAATGGTCTGAAATGACTGTATCGGAATAATATCGGTATCGGTAGATAATTGTTTCACGCAAAAACACGCCAATCTGCTTTTAAATACAATCCAGAGGAGTGGTGTATACAGTTGTTGGTTTGGGTAAAACTTGACCAATTGGCTTCTCATTTCTCTGCCCACCAAGTAGTTTGGGTATGCGGGCGTTGCAGTATAAATATACAAATACTTTTCCAGTAGGCTCTTGTACAAACAAATCTAGCGCAGAACGCACGATAATTTGCAGTTCGAGCAGTTGCCACACACGCTAAAAACACGCACACGCATGTTTGTGTTCATTAAAGCTAAAAGCATCTCAGAAACGGAGTGTTTTTGCAGACGTGACGAGTGACGGTGAAGACGAGTTATAAACACACACCGTAAAAAAACGTCCTCTAAGAGAGTCTTGACTCGGGAAAAGCTTCGAAGCTTAAGTGTCACCGAGACGCTCCGATAACAGAAAGTTTACGGCCTCTGCTGACAACCTGTTGTTACAGCGAAAACCACAAAAATCCCCTCAACTTCCTCAGTCACGTGTGTCCACGCTCAGCACAAACAGGACAGTCCTCATCAGTCCTTAGCTTTATGATCCAATCTTTGGGCTATAGGCTAGTTGTCAATCACACAAAACTACTACACTGCAGGATTAACAGGTGTTTCTATTATATGGTTCACGTTATCTTTTTCAGTGAAGGTATAAAGTTACACGATCACTTCTATAAAGTCTGTACAACCAGTGAAAGAGCGCAACAAAGAAGAATGGTACATTCCTGTACCGTTGTATCACTAAAAGCACCGACAACACCGACATCCTTATACCGGGGTCCTTATAATAACTGGAATAATTGTAAGTATCTAACGCTTGTCAGGTTATCGTTTCTTCCCATCGTCTTTGACTTGTATCGACAGAGCGCGAACCGTCCAAACACATTAGCTCCTGAGCCGCAGATGTGGCCGAGGCCGTGTTCCGACACGACGTTCAGCACCTGAGCTTCTCCACGTTGCAGTCATGCGTCTCCTCACAAGCGTCGACAGGCAGGAAATCATTGAGCTCTGAACTACAAATCAACAATAGGAGGGCTAAAAAACAGACCTGAAATAAAATAAAAGAAGCATTTAAAAACAATAAGAAAGAAAAACAACTCACTACTTTTAAACGAGATAGAGTGGAAGCTCATTCCTGAATTCAGGAGCTTCAACCTTGACTTTGGGACAACTAAGAAGACCAGATCTGCAGATTTTGTGACCTTGAGGGAACATACGGCTGGAGCAGATCACAAAGACATTTATAGGCAAATTCCAAATAAAAGTTGAGAAAAAAAAACCCGCAAACATATCTCATGCTAGCCTCATTGCTAGCAATACCGACAACAACAACCTTGACTGATTTACTGCAAAACAAATACAACAGAAGGGCTTTTAATAGTAAAAAAAGCAGCGATTCCGAGTTCCAATGACAAATGGAACGTCCCATTACAGTCACAACACAGCCAGGGTTCCTTATATACCTATATACGGCAGCTGAGACACTACTGACTGCAATGATTGGTAGACGGCGGTAGGTGGCGCCACATGCCAGAACATGATTTCAAAAGATAAACATGATTTGCAGTCTGCAAAATATTTTTTTTAATGCAAATATTTTGGCTGTACTGTTGTTGTTGGTGAGTTCAGTTTGTTATATGAACATTATTCCTGAGTCTCTGTGACATATTACGAGGCTTTTATGGCCAGTTGCTTCAGATTTATTACATAATGCACCTTTAACTTTTCTTAAATGTATAGAGCAAATTGCAAGGATGATTTGTGCATATTCTATAGCATCATTTCTTATTTATGCAAGTTTGAATATCGTTGTTCTTGTACACCGTTTTATGTATTTAAAGTTGTTGTTTTTTTTTTTACAAAAAACCACGGACACAAACATATCTCACGCTAGCCTTTGTTTGCTAGCAATACCGACAACAACAACGTTGACTGATTTACTGCAAAACAAATACAACAGAAGGGCTTTTAATAGTAAAAGAAGCAGCAATTCCGAGTTCCAATGACAAATGGAACGTCCCATTACAGCCAGGGTTCCTCATATACCGTGTGCTTCTTCTATATAAAAGACCGTACGCGCCACTTATTCGTGCCGACGACTGATAATCGATCAGAAAGCATACCTTACGGTCATAATCTGACACGTATAAACGTAAGAGACTGCAGACAAAATGATTCATCTACTTTATAATCACTCATGATGAGAACAGAGCTTTCACCTGCAGGCAAACATCTGCAGCGAGGAGGAGGAGGAGGAGGAGGACGGGATATTGACTTTGGGCAGACAGCAGACTGGTGATGTCGGCCCACAGCAAAGCACAGTGGGAGACGAGGGGTAAAGAGCGAGGAGGGGGGGGGGGGGGGGGGGAGCGAGGTTAGACAATAGGAGAGGAACAGAAGGGAGGATAAAAGGGGAACACTTCAGAAATGGTGAGGATGGAAAACAGACATTTTTTTTCCCCCCAGAAATCTGCAAGTCCACGATAATCTATGCAATGCAGTCTATGTTGCAATATAGAAACATTCTCACATGTGCTTAAAACCAGATGCTGAACTGAAGATTGAAAGGGAGGACATATGTACACACGGTTGCCATGGCGTCCACACACACACACATGCAAACACAAACTGCACATGAATCACTCTGACTAATTCATACCAGAATTCTATATTATAATAAAACGCACATTTTGTTTGTTTTTATTTTTATTTTACGGTCGGGACATTTTCTGCAACTGATGCAATTAAGTGTAAATAAACAAAATACATGTAGGTTGGATTTGTGGTTGAACTATGTTGTTGTTTTATTGCATCCAGTAGCACAACGCGGAGAGGAAGTGACACAGAAAAGCTTCGGGTTACATTATGGACAAGTTATTAATCATTTAAAGAGAGAAATTATCATTAAAGGTGCCATATGTAAGACTGTGGTCAAAAACGGTTACTACATTCAAATTCAAAACACCGAGGTCTTTTAGGTTTGGTTTTCTGACGTAACTGGCAACCCGTGGTTGCTCGGCAGCTGAGACTCTACTGACTGCAATGATTGGTATACGGCGGTAGGTGGCGCCACATGCAAAAAAAACATGATTTCAAAACATAAACATGATTTGCAGTCTGCAAAAATATTTTTTTTAACGCAAATATTTTGTCTGTACTGTTGTTGTTGGTGAGTTCAGTTTGTTATATGAACATTATTCCTGAGTCTCTGTGACATATTAGGAGGATTTTATGGCCATTTGCTTTAGATTTATTACATAATGCACCTTTAACTTTTCTTAAATGTATAGAGCAATTTGCAGGGATGATTTGTGCATATTCTATAGCATCATTTCTTATTTATGCAAGTTTGAATATTGTTGTTCTCGTACACCGTTCTATGTATTTAAACAGTACAGCCAAAATATTTGCATTAAAAAAAATCTTTTGCAGACTGCAAATCATGTTTATGTTTTGAAATCATGTTTTGGCATGTGGCACCACCTACCGCAGTCTACCAATCATTGCAGTCAGTAGAGTCTCAGCTGCCTTGCAACCACGGGTTGCCAGTTACGTCAGAAACAAAAAACCTAAAAGACCTCGGTATTTTGAATTTGAATGTAGTAACCGTTTTTGGCCACATTCTTACATATGGCACCTTTAATATTTTAAATATTTAAGTAGTCAGCAGTGCAGGCCTAGCATTCAGATTTGTCAACAGAGACATTCAATGACTGTTTATTAAGTTCAGCGATTCTGCGTTTCATTTTCTTCTTTTTATTTATCAGATTGGAGGGGAAAAGCAAACCAGACTCATATTGAAGAATCATATTGCGCACAAAAAAATATTTGCATATTTTCCCGATTTCTTTCTCCGTATGTTCTCCAGACCATCCACAACCACCCTCGTCTTTGCTCTTATAAAAACCAAATACTGTAAAAGCCACATTTCAGATTACTCCGTCCTCTAATAAAGAATTAAAAAAAAAAAACTCCTGAGGTTAAAACCACACTGCTGCTTGCCGTAGTTTGTGGTTTTCTGCAAACACGAAAATCACGGTTTTACGCTGCGCTCACGCACGAGTGCAGAGTGCACGTCTGTCTGTCCCTGGGTCCTTCAAATCAATCCTGGATTACCACACACACACACACACACACACACACACACACACACACACACACACACACACACACACACACACACACACACACACACACACACACACACACACACACACACACACACACACACACACACACACACACACACACACACACACACACACACACACACACACACACACACAGATGTCCAGTGGTGATGATGTCACCAGTGTTATTGACAGGCTCTGGATAATGGAGCCAGCTGCTCGCGAAACTCGAGGCTCTTGTTATTGTATAGTCAAAGTGTACGAACTCATTTGAATACAAAAGATAAAATGTGTATTTCATTTCATCGTGTCACTAGAGACGTACTAAAAGTCGTTTTTTGGGGTAAATATTCAATCTTTCTAAGCCAATTTTACAGCCGTTTACGCCCGTAATAAATCACATGTAAATACAAGCTTAATGCTTTATAATTACAAGTCATTTCCAGGTTTTTATTATCATCTAATTAACTGATCCTGCCTAATTTTTCCCCCCAATCCCATGCTCTGCCCGTCCGGTTTTCCCTCTATTGTATTTGATTAATTGTCTTTGTTCCACATCAATGAGATGCAGGAACGCCCTCCTTCATGCACAGGCTGCTGCATTACATTATAAGGACAAGAGATGGAGATGGAGGCGAGGCGGGGGGGGGGGGGGGGGGGGGTTAAACAAATCAGCTGATGCCATGAGGCGCTGCATTAAAACTACATTTCTTGAACGAAAAAGTATTCAAATGTTGGAAACGAGTTGCACGCATCTCTGAGTGTTGAAGCGCTCTCTCGTTAAATGAATCATCCGCACATTAAAAACGCCTCGTCCTCTCGATAAAAAGAACCTTGGGAGGTGTTTTCTGGAGGTCACAGCACACAGGGAGCTGACAGGAATCCAGGATCCCAGCTGGCCTCCTCCCCCCCTCCTCCTCCTCCTCCTCCTGCAGGGCTGATGATGCTGGAGGCAGCAGCCTGCATCCTCCATCCCAGGCCATCCAATAGTCTCAGTCTGCCAATTAATCACACTCCTCCTCCTCCTCCTCCATCTCTTCTCCCTCTACCACATGGTCCTTTGTATACCTCTGCAGTCTATCGCGCCTGTATTTCACACCGATTTAGCAAAAAATGGGGAAAATATAGGACTGATTTGGTCCTCTAAACATTGCAATTGTGATTCCAGTTGCTACATTATTGTTATTTCAGATTACAAATGTGTTTGAGCTTTCCCACATGAGATAATATGAACAATAAATAAGCATATAAACAGCATATGCATGGGCAAGAACTTCATATAGTAACCGGAATTTTGCGAGCGGGTCAAGAATGTGAAGACGCTAAATTGGAGCATTTGTGAATTGCTATTGGTAAAAATATAATAGTCTGTAATAGAACATTGCGACAATAACTATGTGATATAATCTTCTAAGGGTTCAGTATACGTTGATATACTATATGCGATTAAATGTTTTGACTCAGATTTGGTTCCGTCTTTGTCTCTGTATTATCTTTAAAAATTACTTTAAAAAACCCACATTTAACTGGTTTCTTTCACTTACACTGACAACAAAAACTTCATATTTCATTATGTTCACATTTTATGTAGATTCCTATACCAATAAAGACAGTATTTAACCATTTTTAATGGTAGCTACCTTTCTTAGCCATGTTGCCCAGGGAGAAACCAATCAGGTGCTGATTAAATATGACAAAAGCTCATTGTAATAATGTACAAAATGATCATTAGACATCATTAAAAAACACAAATTCACTTTAAAACCAATAAATGTGTCACTGAGCAGCTTGTTCATGAGAATAACAATTAAAACAATAAATAATATCACAGTAAATTTATGTCAACACTATAAAGGACAAGACGCCATTTTATAGTTTGTTGTTTTTTTCTTCTTTAATTAAACACATCCAGCGCGTGACTCCCGGAAGCGCATGAGACAACACAACAGACAACAGAAGCTCACGCGGAACCGAGCAGACACCGACACCCGTGAATGAACCCGTGTGTGTGTGTGTGTGTGTGTCTGCGGGTGAAAGTGTTTTGTGGAGCGGACAAACAAACAAACAAACAAACAAACAAACAAACAAACAAACAAACAAACAAACAGCAGCAGAATCTTACTTTTATCGCTGCTGTCCGGCTCCATGTCCTACATTGATGATAGTCCCCCCCTCACTCACTCTCTCTCTGACCGACCACCGGTGACAACAGAGTTCCGGTTGTCACGTGCCTGACACGCCCCTGCCTTGGCAAGGAATCAACCATCATCCCATTTGACATGGGGGGTCTCTCCAAACTGTTTGTTTGTTTTTCAACCCCAAACAAACTGAATTAGCTTGTCGTTAGCTTGTTGTTGTAAATAAACTTGACGAAAAATATAGCATTTAATCATTATTCAATTTAAATATGAATATTCTGACAACAAAACAATGCTATTATACACCGAATTTGGACTTACTCACTTTACATTTTGTTCTTATCGACCCACATGTCACTGTATCACAAAAAGAGGTGTTTTCACTTAGGTTCACTCTTATGATGTCATTTAAATGTTCATCTGACACAGTTTTGTCGTTTAAACCCGTGAAACAAAACTATTTTTACCCATTCTTTGTGGAAAATAGTATGTTTTTGGCTTCTTACTGGTATACGAGCAGTTGTTGTCGCCATTACATTAAACCTCCTTTTTTTGTACCATGTTAGCATTTTAAAATGACTCAATAAGAGCTGGAATTGATAAGCGGAACCAGATGATTTGATGAAATTCACATGATATAAATGGGGTTACGTCCATACTACTATGTTTTCATCTGCAAACAGTACCGATCTGGGTCCGGACGAGCATTTCAGCTCAGTTTCAGAAAGTACAACTTAAAGGTGCATTATGTAATAAATCTAAATCAAGTGGCCGTAAAATCCTCCTAATATGTCATATAGACTCAGGAATAATGTTCATATAACAAACTGAACTCACCAACGACAACAGTACAGACAAAATATTCGCATTAAAAAAAATATTTTGCAGACTGCAAATCATGTTTTGGCATGTGGCGCCACCTACCGCCGTCTACCAATCATTGCAGTCAGAAAAAAAAAAAAACACAACACAAAAACACTTTAAAAAGTCCAAAAGGAACGATATATATTTTTTAATGCAATACATTTTTAACAGCACTTTTGATGACAGATTGCTGATAGTCTTGGCTGATTCCCCGCTCATGCGTCTCCCGCCCTGCTCTGCTCCGACAGGAAACTCCACGGCAGCATGTTGGTCCTCCTCCACTCCTCCTCCGTCTGCTGCAGCTCGTCCACCACCAGCTTGTGCCAGTGCGTCACGGCCTCCACCTCCATCCTCAGGCGGGCGATGTCGCCCTCCTTCTGCAGGGACATGCGCGCCACCTCCGCCTCCTCGCCGCCCTCCTCGCCGCTGGAGCGCAGCTGTATCTGCAGGAACCGCTGGCTCTGCACCTCGTTCTGCACCTCGTGGGCGTTCACCAGGGACGCGATGAAGGCCTTCGTCCTCTGCTCGAACTGCTGGAGGCGGTCGATCTCTTCCCTCTGCTGACCGAGCTGCCGCCGAAGCTTGGAGTTCTCCTCGAGCAGGTCTTGGGTGCTTTCGTTATCCATGCTCTCGGTGGCTGCTCAGTCCATAAGTTGGTAATGTTCTAATAATTCGGGTTTGTGCACCAAGGGATGCAAGAGGAAAACCCCAATATAAGCACTTGATAGTTCCTTTTTTCTTTGATGTTTGGCAACAGTTGGCATCCTTGATGTTGCTTTGCGTCCTCCTTCAACCTTTACCTAAAGAGTAGAACACAAACTAATAACGCCCTTTAACTCATGATCCAGGTGAAGGTTTCACTGGATCATCTCTGACAGTGAAGTACCTTCAATGCTTAGAATTCTCGGGCCTGTTCAAAGTCAACGGTGGATGATGTCATGAGGTTCTTCAATGGCGTATATAAATAAAAGGATAATCACAGTCTTTGTTGTTCTTCGGAAGTCAGAACTGAGTTGAGAGTTCCAGTTCCTAGTCTACGGTAAGCCGTTGTTTGAAAGATACCGGTTGATAGAACGGCTTGAAAACAGCGTTACGGAGGATTTTTGATTATCAGGTGAGACGACCGATGATGGAACCTCGGGAGTTAAGTTGAAAGATTTTATTGTAGCTAGCTTAGGCCCGCGGAGAACCGAGACAATACCTTGGTATCTAGCGATGGAACCATTCAAAGACGCCTAGTTTGTGTCTTATCGTAGGTTACGGCTGCTTGTATTGAACACCAGCTCTGGTTATAAGAAGTATGTGAGTAAATAAACTTGGAAGTTGGCACAAGATTACAAATATTAAGACAAAAAGGAGCAGGAAAATACAGTTGACGCAAGTGGTAGCCATCGTAGAAGGTCGCTCCTACCTTTCAACTCCTTCAACTGGAAGGGTTAGGGTTAGGGTTAGGGTTAGGGTTAGGTTTTCTGAGCGACTGGAACGCACCAGACGATGGATTTTTGTAAAAGCTAAATCAGTAAAGATGAGTTGACACAAAATTTCGACTTATGGATTATTTATAAATCATTGTTTTGCTTCTGGAACTGCGTCCGCTCCCCATACCAAACCCCATAGAGAAAATCAGTGATTTAGCATCACAGTGAACAGGCTTTGCTAAACCAACTGCTGCATCAACTTTTAAGTTCAAATTAGGTTTCTTTTGTGACTTTGATGTTTGAAATCATTTGTTGGATCTACATAAGTGGCACAAACCTATTAAAGAAGGCAGCAGTAGACCAGTATCTTCTGTGTCCCTGCAGGCTAAAAACGCTGATTTTCTCTATTGACTTTGGTGCAGTTCACAAAGTTTTTGAAATAAAACTGAACCCCAAACTGCGTTTGTGTCCGACGTGAACAAACGAGCCGCACGCTGCATTCCAAACATTCAACATTAATGTATTTTCTTGTATAAGGATTAGAGAGGAAGGAGGGGGAGGAGGAGGAGGACGTGATGGAACAGAAACAAACCCGAGATAACGATAAGAGCTCTTAATGAAAATACCACAACAGACGCACTGTCAGAGATAAAGGATGGTTCTGGCAAACGCGTGTGCTCTTAATTCATTTTCTGATCATTACTCTAATAAAAATCATAATAATAATAATAATCTATCAGGGGGAGTTGATTCACCATCATATGAGTCAACGCTGAACTATATTCGACATTTATTACGAGCACAAAAGAAACAGAGCAGTAACAAACAAACAACAAAAACCGCCGCACGCTTGTTTTCATGATCGTAGAACACACACATTCGTGCCAAAGCTCCATTGAAAGTGTGAAATCATGATGATGTTTTGTTGGGTTTTCCCTGTGCGCTGACTCAGCACTGCCCAAAAAACAGGCCTTTACATGCAGTAGTGGATTTTGTTATTTTGTTTTTTGTTTTTTTTAAACAAGCGCAGACAGAAAAGTCCTTGTTTATTAGAACGACTCAAAGCGTAAGGAAACTTTTTGTTTGTGAAAAAAAATATCGGACGATTTCCAATTCGAGTCGACTGTACGAGAGCCTGAGGCACAAAAAGTGTTCAAAAATAATATTTCCATTCAGGATAAATGTGGTGAATTAAAGTTGAAAGAAGAGCTGAGCCTGTTTGCCACACATTGTCAAATATTAGTAAGAAATGTACCAATTTGGAGTTAAATTGGACTTAAATAAAGATAATGCAATTTCATTTGAGATATATTGATATTCAATACTCACTAATAGTGTAGTAGATTTAAACAAGACGATCCAAACATTAACTTTATTCTTATACAAGGATGGAACTGTAAAGATATGAACTGTGTCCGAATTTATGAGTTACATTTACATAAAAAATATTAAATATATCAATTAAATTGTGGCCAAAATTGAGAGATATAATCTGGGACATTCTTGGAAGAACGTACGTAGCGTAATCTTTTAGCCCAGAGTTTGTCAAACTTCTTTTATACATGGACTCACTTTCAAAAAATGACGAAATTGAATTGAAATCAAAGTGAAATTGTGAATTAGTTTCTGGCTCTGAACGACTCAGAATCTGTAATGTGAGATCTCTATTTGATAAAAAATGAATCACAATTTCATTTCCTTGCTTGTGTTATTCGACAAATCCAGATTAAAGTGTGGACGATGGTCAACAAAAATATCTCCCGTGACCCGTTTTTTTTGTGTCACATCAATCTAAATCAAATCTAAAGTCGATAAATCGATGTTTACCTAGTTTCAGGCAACCAAATAAGTGTAATTGGTCAAAATTGCAAGTGAAACCAGAGGAAGAGGAAAAAACTTTTCACTTTTCACATTCATTTATTGAACAAACTCAAGCACTCCAGTCCATTCTGACTGTGGACGTCTTTTTTTTTTTTTAGATAAAGCACTTTAATAGCAGACGGATATTAGAACATGATGCTTGATGGACAACGAGTTAGTGTGTTACTTACAAGAGCCAAAAAAATAAAATAAAATGAAATAAAAAGTGATTTGACACTCTCACTTAAAATTAAACTTGATATGTTTCTCTCTCTCTTTCTCTCTTTTGCGTCGGTGATGCTAATTCGCTCAGATTTAAAAAATAAAATCCCTTCCTTAAACATCGCACATTAAATAAATATCTAACACAAGCTAACGGTAACGTGAGCGGAAAAAATCATAATCAGTCGCCGAAAAACGGACGCAGACAAACAACAAACTCCTCCCCCTCGTCCTCGTCCTCATGCATCGCCTTGACGGTAGAGTTATACACCGCGGTGGATTGTATACAGACAAATATATCTGGTATATGTCCAGTATATGTTCACATACATTTTGAAACCGTATGTTAGTTGGGCGCGCGGATCGAGCATAATGTAGCTTGACGCAAAAAAAAAACACTGCTTTCAAACGTATAAAGTGGAGTTAGCGTCGGAGAGCGATATAACGCGGTTATAGCATCGAGAGCGGCGGAAACAAAAGTGGGCGTGGCCCTCTTCTTCTTCTTCTTCTTCTTCTTCGCCTTTTCACGATTTCTCTCTCGCTCTCACAGTTCTGCGTCTCACGAACTCTCGATCATTTTTTTTCCGGAAAAAGTCAAAAATAGCTTATAAAAATAATTTCTCTGCGACGTTGGACACCTTTGTTTACCCTGAAACTGTCTGTACTGTACTAGGTTTTCCGTTTTGATTATCTCTCTCCTTCCATGTGTGATTTACAGGCCCCCCCCCCGCCCCCCCCCCCCCCCCCCCCTTTCCCCGGCCTTGGCTCTACCCCCCGTCTGCACTGATTTACGAGAGGCTTATGCAAGGACGTGGGACGGCGTTCAGAGCATAATATAATGAAAACTACCCATCCAGGCTCTCTCGAAACGGAAAAGTGGGTGCGATGTGATGGCGTTTTGGCATATTATGGATATAAGGATAGCACAAGAAGTTGGTTCTTATCCCCCCCCTCCGTCTTTGGGAGTCTCTTCCGTGGCAGAAAACAAACGGAACTTGCTCGACAAAGGTAACAGTCAGTCAGAGAGACGGCTACGTGATAAACAAAGTCGCTGCGGAAGAAAAAACGTTTGAGATAAGAAGACGGAGATCAGTCGAGGCAGAAGAAGGCGCACATGAAACGCTTGAGAATTGGAAAAAGATGTTGTTTTTCTGCTGTGTGTGAAAGTGTCAGGATGGGCTGGATCAGAGTCGACGGTGGATGCAGAAACCAACGCGGGGGGTGGGGGGGTGGGGAGGTGGAGGAGCGTCAACAACAGGCCATGCAAACGCGAGCCGTCGTCAGTCAAACATTTCGGACCACGTCGCGTACAAAAAGCTATAGATGCTGCCTGACGTGTGCGACGTATGCGAGAGAGTGTTTCTCGTCTCGATTACACGGCACGGCGTTTTTTTTACAGGTGGTACAGGAGAGTAAAGTCGCGATCGCGGCGCGGTGCATATATTATTATACTGTAGATAGAGATTTTTTTTCAGATGGGTCGGGTGTTTGCGCTTTCTGCCTCCTTTCCCCGGGAAACAGGATGGTCGGTTGTTGAGATGTTGCGTGTTGTGTTTTTTTCATTATTATTTCTTCTTCTTCGTCTTCTTTTGTCGTCTTGTCTAAAAAAGGCGTGCCCTCTTCTTCATGTCGTTCCTCTTCCACAGGGCCAGGCGGTCGAACTGATCCAGGGTCATGCCGAAAACCCGCTGGAAGTCGTCGGGAGATAGGTGTCTCTAAGAGAAATGGAAAAAAATCGCATTATTAGAAACACATTATACATGATAGAAAATAGTAACTGGAGTGTGGAGTAAATAACCACAGAGTGACTGAAAACACAAAAAAAAACGTTGTTCAATGACGCACCGGAGCCGTAGCTAGCATAAATCCTGCGCGAACTCTGTAACGCGAAATTAAAACCCCTCGGTGAAAACAAGGCACAGAAAAGCTCTGCCAAATCTTTAATTTGTTCCTAAATAGTTGAGATAATTCAGTAAAGAAGAAGAACACGTGAGGCTGCAGTACCACTTGATAGAGACAGGGGGAGACAGAGAGCAGTAACCAGCGCCGCGTTTGCGTATAGCGTGTCACTAAATTGTGGAAATGTTGCTTATATACATGTTTGTTTAACACGTGGTTTAATGCCTAAGTGCGCACACTAAAGTGTGTGTGTGTGTGTGCTTGTATTTGTTAACTCTTTGGGACCGAGCAACAACACTGCTCTTGTGAGGACCAGTCGTCCTCATGGAGTCTGGTACCAGGAATTTGTAAGTTTAGGGCTGAAATGTGAATTGTGGTAAGGTTAAAGTTATTAGTTAGTGTTAGGGCATTAACTGGTTATGGTTTAAGTTAGCGATAGCGCTTTGGTTAAGCTTTCCGAACGAATGGAAGTCGACGCGTGTCCTTCAAAGGTTAGCCGTGCCAACCTGTGTGTGTTATTTTTTTGTTTTATTTTTAATATTTTTAAATTCATGATTTGAAACCTACATTTTAAACACTTAGAGCAGAGGTCTCAAACCCGTGGCTCATGGGCCACATGTGGCGCGCCAATCGATTTCATGCGGCCCAAGTTATTTGTGTAGGTTATTTTTAAATTCATAGATTAATTTTGCTTCAAAAATGAGTTTCAACCTCGGCTGAACGGTTGATTTTTCCCAAAAAAGTGAGTTTGTTCACATGACCACCACCTACTGACCAGACTAGATGCTCAGTTGGTTATTTGAGTTTGACTTTTTTTAATCAGTCAAATTTGGCAAGGTGGCTAGTAACGTGTTGATATTCTTTATCTCTTTTACATGTTAGAGCGGACGACAGGCATATGTGGAGCAGAATTCATGGATGTGGATTTCAAAACTTCGGACCTGAGGCGAGCTTGGCTTGTCGCCTCCTTTGCAGATCAGCAGCAGATCTCAGTTTGGACTCGCACATGAAAGACTTTCACGGAGTCTGAAAACCATAATTTGCGTTCGACCGCACGAGCAAGCGTTACATCGCCTTTTGTGTTGAGGTTTAACGCGACAAATTCAATTGCGTGCCTCGCAAAAAAAAAAAGAAAAAAGATCCAAATCCACGCCGAGCTGCCACCCAAAACCCCAGCTTTTGGCTCCGCGCTGCGAAAACTCCCTCAGTAAATGTCAATCATACAGAACAGAATGTGCACGGTGTTCATTAAGAGCCACAACAAAAGGCCTGATGGCGCTTCGGTGTGAAACGTCTTTACGTGACGGCTACAGTAAACCAGAGGTGTTTCAAGAGGCAAAAATCCTCCTAATCCTTCTAATTCCTCTCCTACCATGCTGACTGGATTAAAACATGACTCAGAATATATTTCTTTTATGGCTGAAATTGAATTTTTCTAAACACATTACTCATCAAATTGATCATTTCCAGAAGAAAATGGAACTTTCTCTCTTCGCCCTTTTCTCCGCATGATCAAATCTCCACGATCGATTAATCCGTGGATCGTTTCCTGGATTAAACGATCAGTTCTTGAGGCTGTCGCATGTCAGAAAATGTGAATTATTGCTTACCCAACCTCAAAATGACGACAATCTCAAATTTATTGTTTAAATGTACTAAATTTTTTGTTCTACAAAGAAAATAAACCTTGAAATTATTCACATTTAAAGGCAAAAATCCTCCTAATCCTTCTAATTCCTCTCCGACCATGCTGACCGGATTAAAAACATGACTCAGAATACATCTCTTTTATGGCTGAAATTGAATTTTTCAAAACACATTACTCATCAAATTGATCATTTCCAGAAGAAAATGGAACTTTCTCTCTTTCCCTTTTCTTCGCATGATCAAAGAAATAAATAAAAAAATCGATCTGGGGATCGTTTCCTGGATTAATCGATCAGTTCTTGAGGCTTTCGTATGTCAGAAAATGGGGATTATTGTTAACCCAGCCTCAAAATAATGATGATCTCAGATTTCTTGTTTAAATTTACTCCGTTTTTTTGTTCTACGGAGAAAATAAACATTGAAATTATTCAACAATGGCTATTTATCTATATATTGTACGACGTATGAAGCCTGGCTTTCTTTGTAATCCTGGATTTCTTCGCTCACAAACATGATGCAGGTAAAAAAAATCTCAGTCCCAGGTCAAAAAATATCATATTTGTGTGGCATTGCCTCATGGGAAACTGTGTTTATCTTGGCTCACAGTTGAGTTTTCTTACAGATTCCAGTTGCTGATGAGTTTTGGTGAACCAGCAGCACTTTGGGCTCAGAGATCAAGGAAAAGGGTGGTAAAAAAAAGAGAGAGCTGTGTGAGAGACCACAGGCGGACATCTTGAGTCAGTCACACATCGCTATTCCGACCACGTTTGGGAATATCCCACGATTAAGCCGCAGGCTCGGAGGGAGTTCTCGTGTTAGCGTTTGAGAATAAGGTTCATTTTCTGACTTTAAAAGGTTGCTTTCGCGCTTCAAACGCTTCCTGTTTTCCGTCGCAAAACTTAATGAACGATCTGAAAAAACGGACCGTGTAAGAATAACAGTGGCAGGAAATCGGTTCTAACGAGACATTAAGTCGTCCAATTATGCTTGTAAAGTTACACCGCCACCAATTACGCTCATGTCTCTCAACAAAATCCCACAATTTACACCAAAATGTTATTTTCCATTTTACAGATGGGAATCGAAGGGTTGGGACGGGCTCGTGGTGAACCCCTCATTCCACATCCATTGTCATTAATGTAATGTGCCGCAAAAGTAACAGTCGCCAGCTCTTTTCTTCTCGGGTCCTACACCAGATTTTTTGGATGTCCGTCCTCTGAGGTCATTGACTCGTTCAATATGTTTGCATGACATTCGAAGAAAAAGCTAATTGTTGTGTTTGTTTGACTGAAACTGGACTTTGAAAGTCTGAAATTGCACAAAATCTAATTGTTCAGTCGGTACGCACGCAGAAGAAGTAAGACGACTTTGACAAAAACAATGACGAAATTCAAGTCGGTAAGTTTTTTAGACTGACGAGGAGACCGATTTTATGCTAAACTGGAATCCGCCAAGCTGAAAGGGGCCATTTCGCCCCCTAGTGGAATGAATTCAATCAACTGATTCACAAAGGTGTTGGAGTTCCGGTCAATGTCGGTCCGCACCAAAACAGACTAATGAGGTCTTTATGCTGATGTTAGGAAGCCTTGCCTTTCCACCGCGACGCGTGTCGTCCCAATGGCGATATCGGCTTCGGCTCAATAAATAACATGACTTCATATCAGCATGACAGTGCAGCCAAGCAATAAATTCAATGAAGATGAAGGAAGATGAAAGAGACACAACAAACACTGCTGCACGCCAACAATATTGGTTACAAAAAGCCTCAAATCTTCGCTCTCTGACACGTTCCATTCACGTTTTTTTCCCCAGGAATAGCCAACAATCTGTCAACCAATCAACAGATTACAGTGTTTATAGCTCCACCTTTTCAGTGCTTGGTGCCCCAACTGAACGGTGCCTTCTGGAGTTAGTTTGATCCCCTACACCTTTTTATAATTGTAAATAACAACAGTGTGTCATGTACACAACTGAATCAGCCGTACTACTTGGGCCAAACACCAAACTGTTGACAAAAAGCAAGGAATTCTTTCCTGTCGTGCATCTCTATTTCTTTGGCTCATTGATTTTTGGTAATCTTCGACCAAATAAGATGGGGTTTTTTACATCATACACTCTTAGGAATAAGGGTTCCAAAAGGGTCCTTAAACAAGGGCTGAGGTTCTACCTGGAACCATTTGCTTCTGAAAAAGGGTTTTTCAAGGGTTTGTGGTAACACTTATGGTTCCAGTAAGAACTGTTTTGATCTAGAGAACCCTTTAAAACCCCTTTCCTGAATAAAGGGTTTTAAAAGGATTCTCCTATGAGGACAAGGCGAAGAACCTTATATGGTTCTACTTAGCACTTTTATTTCTAAGAGTGTACTTGAGTCACTGCTCTCTACAGTTCACAGTCAATATTATCCAAAAACCATGATGCAATTTCAAAGCAAAGATGGCAATCCAATTTATTTTTTATTAACCTTCAAAGGAATTCAATATTCAATGGGATTAGTAAGTAAATTTAATCAATATCAGACTTAAATTCATTAAATCTTACAATTGAGGATAAAGGAAAATAACCTCAACTCTATTTGTTGTTGCACTGGTACACTCTTTAGAAATAAAAGTGCTTAGTAGAAACATATATGGTTCTTCGGCTTGTCCTCATCGGAGAACCCTTATGGAGGGTTCCACCAAGAACCCCTTTAAAAACCCTTTATTCAGGAAAGGGGATTTAAAGGGTTCTCTGGATCAAAATGGTTCTTACTGGAACCATTAGTGTTACCAAGAACCCTTGAAAAACAGGAAAGGGTTTTCCAGAAGCAAATGGTTCCAGGTAGAACCTCAGCCCTTGTAGAAGAACCCTTTTGGAACCCTTATTTCTAAGAGCGTAGGACGAATATCAATGGAAAACCTATAAAGTTAAAATCCTTGATGTTTCACTTTCAAAAGAGTCGGTCAGTCTCTGCCATAATTGGTGGGATGGTGTGGGAACTTTGTCCAATTGTGTTAAACGCAGCAGATTGAAGGACTCGATCGTAACAAAGCCCTGACCAGAAGACCACGAAACACAATAGCGTCTGCAAAACCTCTGGCCATGCAGCGATTATACGTACATTTTAAACTTGTAATCATTTTTCTTACAAAAAAACAAAAAAAAATTGGGTGATACTTTCCCAGCGTCACATCATTCTCTTTAATGAGCTGTGGTTAGAGCAGAGGAAATGACAGGGAGCAGCGAGACGAAGATTAGAGCTCACCTCCAGTCTGGTGCGATCTACGTCTCTGGGAAGCTTCACTTTCACTCGATGCGTCACCGCCAGCATTTCATAAGGGTAGACCTGGCACACACAAGAAGTATAAGCATTGTGGGAAGATTACGGGGGGAATAAAATTGGACTCCAGCGGCCAAAGCGGCTGCCAAGTATATTAAAAAATATTTGTTAAGTATTAAACTTCTTACCTTGTATTCTGTGAGGGAAGAGAGAGAGAGAGAGAGAAAAAAAGACAGGATTAATCTGATTTTTTATTCCCATTATTATGAAAACTACCATAATGGTAGTCTGGTCTTGCAATATTGGGTTTCAAAGGAGGCGTCAAAAGGATTATAAATTGTTAGATAGAGCCAGGACTGTAGAAACACACTTGTAAACACACAGTAATAATTCTGCAGCTGGCGGAAAAAAAATGACATCACCTTCACTATCGACCAGAGCCAGAGCTGCAGGGATTCTACGCGATTGGTTCAGACGATAGAGCTCCGGTAGAGCTGACGTCACGCAAGACTCCAAAAGCCAAAACAATGCCATATCGAGAGATTTCACATCATTTGTTGGCTTGAAGGGAGTAAATTAAGTAATTGGGGGCTGAATTACTCTCTGCGATAATTTAGCGTAAATTGAGATGAAGTTGTTCTTGGAAGTTTCAGAAAGGGTTAGGGTTAGGGGTTAGCCAAAGCTCTTGGTTAAATTTCAATTTTCTGGATCTTCAATTTAATAAGTAAAGGAGCTTATGAAAACTAAACTGGAGACGTTTTGCTAACGACGAAGCAACAGATCATGCTTCATGAAACAGGATGACTCTGCTACTTTGTAGTGACTTCCGTAATCATGCATTATTTTTATTGGTTGCAATGGGAAAAGGTTACTGAACAATTGGTAATGCAGTGAAGTTCAACAGTACTGCAGAGGACCAAGGGTCGTACCCTGTGGGACTCCTCAGGTCATGGTGGTGATGGTCAAAAAGAACAGCATGAGCCTTTAAGATAATATCTTAACTAAAAAAAAAGGGACTGGACTAGATGATTAGAGCCAATCGTCCAATCTGTCAAGAATCATTTCATGGTTCGGTGAAGCAATGCAGAGCTGATTTAGCTCATTTTACCCCCCATGACTTTGTTTTTTCCGATGCTAAGGGCAATCTCCCTGCTCCGACGTTGGTTCCAATACTGAGTTCAGATTATTTTAAGGGTGTTCACATTGTAAATAACAATATATATATTGCTTGTTTATATAGAGATACACCAAGATATTATAGGATTTAGAACAGACTGGAACAGACACGTGAGTAAACTCATCATGTTATATGTATTTTATGACATCAGTCTGGCCTTAAAGGTGCATTATGTAATAAATCTAAAGCCATAAAATCCTTCTAATATGTCACAGAGACTCAGGAAAAATGTTCATATAACAAACTGAACTCACCAACAACAACAGTACAGACAAAATATTTGCATTAAAAAAAATATTTTGCAGACTGCAAATATGTTTTGAAATCATGTTTTGGCGCCACCTACCGCCGTCTACCAATCATTGCAGTCAGTAGAGTCTCAGCTACCGAGCAACTACGGGTTGCCAGTTACGTCAGAAAACGAAACCTAAAAGACCTCGGTATTTTGAATTTGAATGTAGTAACCGTTTTTGGCCACATTCTTACATATGGCGCCTTTAAGTAGTTGACCAGACAACTGGGTTAGGGTCAGGTGACTGGCATCCAGCCTTGTGTGGACAAAACTGACTAATAAAAAAAGGGGTTTACGAAGACTAAACTGTTAACCCGACGTTGTTAATGTTTTCTTCCAAAACTCAAAAAAAAAAAAAGCTGGAGTGGATCCAAAGCAATTTCAGCTAAAAGCATGTAAACCACTAACATAAACCAGAGTGGAGAAAAACCCAAGATAAACAGCTCTGAGTTGATTTTCTCTCTCTCACCTCTCATGCCTCCCCAGCTCTGGGAGTCTGGGTCCACTTCATCCTCCACCATCTCAGCAGCCTGCAGGAGCACAGACACATAAACAGAGCCACAGTTTACACACGTTTAGTTTTTTTTTTTAAATGTCCTGCTTCGTGATGCCAAAAACGCTGCTGGTCTTTATCACATCTCTTTAGAGCTGATCCGAAGCCTTTCAGCCACTGCTCTTGCTTTTTCATTCGCTCGCATTCTTTCACGGTGACCAATAGGAAGCGAGTGTGACGCTTTGTTGATAGAGAGCTTACGTTATTGAGTTCGGAGAGGCTAAAAAACGCAGCTGAGGGGAAAAGGGAAGCAAATCATGTCAGAAAAACTTGTTGTTTGTCCACTTCAAACGAGTCATTAACGACAGCTTTGTGCTTTTAGCCGTCGAGTCCAACTACAGTCAAAACTGTGCCGTTAGCCGTCCAAGTCCGAGCGTGCGAGCAGCTGCTGCCTCCGATTAACGTACAATTTAGATTTAAATTAACGATAAAACTGATCAATCTTTACATTTTAAGGCCAACTTTGTATGCTGTAACATTAGCTTAGCCCCCATGACGCGCTACATCGATTTCATTCCACTTTTGAGAGACGATATAAGCTAGAATACCCTAGCTAGCTTTTGTGCAATGTTATTAGCTCTGGTAAAGAAAAATTGACAATGTTGGTCAATAAAATACCTACAAAAATAAAATATCAGAGACACCCATTAGCTAACTCTGTTTGCTGTAACATTACTCTTAGCCCGCATGACGCACTACATTGATTTCGTTCCGTATTAGCTAGAATACCCTAGCTAGCTTTTGTGCAACGTTATTAGCACTGGTAAAGAATGGTACATTTTGGTCAACCAAGTACCTACAAAAATAAAATATCAGAGACACCCATTAGCTAATTTAGTTTGCTGTACCATTAGCTCAGCCCGTATGACGCACTACATTGATTTCATTCCGTTTTTAAGAGACGATATTAGCTGGCTAGCTTTTGTGCAATGTTATTAGCACCGGTAAAGAAAAATGGTCAATTTTGGTCAACCAAATACCTACAAAAAATAAAATATCACAGACACCAAATAGCTAACTGTTTGCTGTAACATTAGCTTAGCCCACATGACGCACTACATTGATTTCATTCCGTTTTTAAGAGACGATATTAGCTAGAATACCCTAGCTAGCTTTTGTGCAATGTTATTATCACTGGTAAAGAAAAATGGTAAATTTTGGTAAACAAAATACCTACAAAAAACACCCATTAGCTTTAGCTTTTCTTTAGCTCCAGTGCTAACTATCAAAAGTCCTGCCTGGCTAATTGTTTTGTTTTTATAAATCCTCCATGGTCATTTGAAAATTGCAAAGATGACGCAATAAAAGTCTAAAAACTAAAATGGAACAGTGGTTTACCTTGAAAATAAATTGAGTTAAATTGATTTTTTGATGGATTTAAAGAGCGTAATGCAATTACAGCTCTCAAGAAATGTTGCATATCATATCTTTACCAGCACGGTCAGATAGTGAAAAATAGTTTAAGTTTATTTAGGTCATGAATCCATCGCGGCTCCCAAGCTTTCATTTCCTCCTCAGTTCTGTTTTTGTCTCCACGGTCGTGATCCATCAACGGTCGCAGAGGGAGTGTAGCAATATCGGGAGATCAGGAGATGATAGACTAAATACCCCCCCAACGTTCCCTCATAATAAACCAGGCCCGGCCTGTGTGGAGTGAATGGTACTGGACTGACCTGTGAGTAATCTGATACCAAAGCTGTGAGAGAGAGAACCCTCAGGGAGGTTCAGTTATAAGGTTTACAGTGTTTATGGGCAGAGAGTGGGACGTAATGATGGTCGTGGTGATTTGTGTGTGTGTGTTAATTTGATTAAAACCTTGATGCGACCTTGAGAAGATGGAGACCACCCAGTTGACTCTACCACTTGGTAGAGTCTTTATGGCATGAGCGACAACTCAATCGTAAACGTCCTTGAATCTCTTGAATCCCATCAGGAGTCACTGTCCAGTGTTTTAGATAATAAACGTTCCTCGCAAGCACAAATCAAGCCCAACCCCACCACGGCTCCAGCCCTGCCAAGGTTTGGGTGCCTGAGCTTTATTAAGCCTGACTAACACAAAAAAGGACATTGTTCAAAAATCAAATCAATGCGTTGTGTAACGCCCGAGTCAGGCTGAAATGTTCGCCGTATACTCAATGGAACCATATGTAACGTTCAAATTCAATCAGGAATATCATTTGTGTCAAAGGATTAATGTGTATCGCGAATACACAAGTCGACATGGGAATAAAGAGGAATTTAATGTCTGGATTTTCCTGACAGAAACGATTGCGATTGACGATATTTGTGTGATGAGATACGCATTTGTTTGAGTCAACAAGAACTTCATAAAAACTGGAAAGATGAAGTGCTCTCCCTTGTGGAAAATAAATCAGTGGAATTGCACGTTTGTGCGCTAGGCGGCATTTCAAACGTATTCACATGAGATTTCAATGACTTTTCCCCAATTGTTGATGATCCTAATAATGTAAAAAAAATTCAACACATTTAACTTTATCGTGTGTCCTTTCTATCCCAATACACCAGTGTGTTTCCCAACCCTGGTCCTCAGGAAACACAGCCCTGCCACGTTTTACATGTTGCCCTGTTCCAAAAAAAACACACGATTCAGATGAAACATTAAATTTTTTGAAAAAAAACAAAAAAGTTTCACAAAAGTTGCATTTTTGGAAGAAAAAAAATTCACAATTTTTTTTTTCAAAAATGTAATGTTTCAAATTGTATTCCCAAAAAAATATAAAAAATGTAATGTTTCAACTTTTGTTATTATTATTATCATCTTTTTTTTTTTACATGTTGCCCTGCTCCAAAAATAAAACTTGACTCAGATGAAACATAACATTTAAAAAAAAAAAAAAAAAAAAATTCACAAAAGTTGAATTTTTGGAAGAAAAAAAAATGTAAAAATTTTATGTTTCAAATTTTATCCCCCCAAAAAATCAAAAATGTAATGTTTCAACTTTTGTTATAATTATTATAATATATATATATTTTTTTTTCAAAAATGTAATGTTTCAACTGAATCAGGTGTTTTTGGAGCAGGGCAACATGTAAAACATGGCAGGGCAGTGTTCCCTGAGGACCAGGATTTTGAAACACTGCAATACACAACATACAGCCTCCAGAGAACATCTTGTTTCTGGCTTGTTCACAATCTGATTACTGTCCAAAATTGTGAACCACAGCATAACTTTTTACAGCATCATGAAAGAAGACGAAGATTAAATTTGCTCGCAGTGTGCGGTGGCTCAGTTCAGCAGCTCACCTTGTAGATGCCGTTCCGTCCATATCCCGGTAAAGACGCAGACTTGTTGTAAGGGAAATCTGCAGAGAGAAGAGAGAGACAAACACACACATCTCTTGTCTCGTCGCGCTTTAACGCACTCGCCTGCATCGGCTGTTTGAGCTCGCGATGGGCTACTCACTTGGCTGGGAGGTGTCAGTGGGCAGACTGCAAGTGGACTTGCGCGGGTCCAGGTCTTCCGGACCCATTTGTCCGTCAATCTCGCTCTTCAAGATCATCCAACTGGTCCTCTATGGAGAGAGAGAGAGAACGATCCGGGAAAAAAAAGTGATGGATGATGGTAAAGTAGGAGTTAGTGAATTAGTGAATGCATGTACAGAAAATGGCTTGAAAGGACAGAGACATTTACATAGAGACCCACCTTGCCGTCCTCGCCCTCCTGCCAGGATGTTCTAGAAGCTGTAAAACATGTCACATGTTACAGGATGTCACAGTTTAACGTGGCCCTCAGCTCCACTGAACTGCACTACCAACGACTGAGATCATCAGCTGCAGACGGCATCGACTGTGCGGCGAAACTGACGACCGCGAACGTCCTATCAGATGTTCACGGCGCCGTGAGGAACGACGACGACAGATGATTTCAGCTACTCAAAGTAGTCGTAATATTACCTTCTCTGTGAAAATCGCGATCCTTAAAGGACAGATCTATGACGTCAAGGCCACCGTCAATTTGAACTTTGTGGTAAAATCCCCCCCCCCTTTTAACTCATAAACCAGTGGAGTTGCCCTCTGGTGGCCATTTAAAGGGATAGTTGGGAATTTTGGACATAAGACCTATTTTCCAGCTCAGTCGGTGTGATGGAGACGTCTGGAGAGGTTTTCAAGAAATTTCATTTGGTTCTTCTAATTGCCGAGTTCGCTGGTGCTATGGCTAGCGCAACTCAATGGTAAAAGTTAGCATGGCATTAAAAACACTCATACCGACTCCACAGTGCACCCGAGGCAAATCAATTGTAACGGCAGACTATCGATGTACATATCTGTGTTGATAAAATGTTTGACATAAAACCAACCTTGCAATTTGAGGGATTTTTGTCTCAGCAGCAGCAGCAGCGCGTCATACTTCCTGTTAGGCTATGGCAGCGGCGGACTGTTTCCGCTGCTGCTGAGAAAGTAGTCCCTCAAAAATTCATGCGATGCGAAGTTAGTTTTGTTTCAAATATTATTCTATCAACACAGATATGTACATCGATAGTTTGACGATACAATTGATTTGCCTCGTTTCTAATGCCATGCTAGCTCGTACCATTGACTTGCGCTAGCCATAGCACCAGCGAACTCGGCAACTAGAAGAACTGAATGAAATTTCTTGAAAACGTCTCCATCACACCGGCTGAGTTGGAAAATAGGTCTAATGTCCAAAATTCCCAACTACCCCTTTAAGAGGATACAGGGTTTAGGAGATTCCACACTGGCTTCATTGTCAATGTTAAAGGGTAAGGGTTAAAAACTATTTAGCTTATTGAAAAGTCACTTTTCACCACTTTCTGAGCAAAAAATATTTACTTGACGCGTTTTATTTTACGGCGCCGACCTCACATCTGCCTTTATGAACACAGTCAAGACGCTGACAGCTCATGAATCCATAGGGCCGCGCCATGTGCAGCTGATTTACTTGTCGTATTCCATCAAGAATGAATATTTCCTTGTGCAATGGAGTGGGAGTGAAAAACAGGCGGCTCCTCGCCCTCCTACAACACTGTGATTTTGGAGTGATGTGCACATACAGCTAGAAGGAGGGGGGGGGTATAGTTAAACCATACACCATAATTAAGACACACAAACAATGGTTAGGAGTGAGAGTCATGTGACTGGTACAACACTAATGACACAGCGTTACAGATTGATTTCATGTGCGCCGACCGCTCACGGTGAACACAAAGTCACAGCATCACCACGAGAAAACTGACAAATGAGCCCTGGGTGAGATGAGTGCAGACATGCAAGAACCGGTGGGTTTAGCACAGCAACACCCAGAGGGCACCACTCCCCCTCCCACTCCCACTCCCACTCAATTTTTAATTAACAAAGTGCTGCTGTCAAACTGGGGGTAAGTGAAATGTTTCACAGGTAAAATCCAATCATTCAAGCTTTAGTTTTCTCCCCATGATGGTACCATAAAGACATACATACAACTGCTGCTGCTGCTGCACTGCCCTCTAGAGGTTAAACATTACAATCGTTGTTTAAATGCGTAGCTGGATCCCGATCTTCGTGCACAGATAATTTTATTGTAGCGCGAATGTTCTATCTTGTCCCAGTAAACAAGCACCGTTTGAGTGAAGAATCCGTGTATTATGATTATAATGTGTCTGCCTCCTCTCCACTAGGGGGCGAAATGCTCCCGATTTGTCTTCCTACTATCCATTAACTTAGTTGTCAGACCTTGAAATCTGTCTTTTCGTTGATCCCGAAAATTTTTTTTTTTGCCATGTTTCGTTGCCACTCGATATCGCACTGTAGCCCCGATAATAGGCTAAGCCCCTCCCCCTTTGCGCACCTGTAGCATAAACTGCATATTGTTTTCTTTTTTGTGTTTTTTAAACCTTATTGTTGGCCAATGGGACCATTGCACAGCAGCCATTTTGAAAAATCAAGACGGATGTCGGTTCACGTTCGCTGACTTTAGGGTTAGGGGTTGTTTTTCTTGAAACTGCCTTCCATCTGCATCAATTTTAGAATCGTTTGTGAATATTTCAATGTTACACTGTAATCTAGTGGCGGGATGGCGTCACCTCACGGGCAACACAATTACCATGCATTGTGGGAAATGTAGTTTATGGTCCAGGGTCTCTGCAGGTTTCAACAAGTCAAATTTAAGAATTTTTAAGACTTTTTTTTTTAAGACCATAATGAGTAAAATTTAAGACCCATTTCAAATCCATACTGGCAAAAAAGCACAAAAGACATAAAGGAAAATTGGAGCCACAAATCGTTGAACTTGCAAGTTTTCTTCGCTGCTATGCTAAGCGCTAACATGCGCGCGCACAGCACGCTAGCTAGTGGCCTACTTTAGTTCCGTGTTGTAGTTCTGTCATCGCATCCTCAAAAAATAGAAACATTTCAACGCGAGACTGAAGTTTATGCATGGTTTAAATAAAGGTAACTTAAATAGCTTTTTAAGACCTTTTGAAATTGTATTTAAGACCTTATATGAAATTTTAGGAGAATTTAAGACATTTAAGGCTTTTTAAGAGTTTTTAAGACCCTGCAGATACCATCATGGGTTCCTTTCTATCTTGTGGGGTAACATCGACAATCGTATGGTCTAAAATGGTCAACCTCGGTCGATTTTTGTCGTTTTTAATCGTTTTTTACGACACAGAGTGGGTGCAGGATGCTTACGCCAGTCCTATGCATGCACCGTAGATCCAGAGAATCTACTGCGATGAGGGCGGTGCAGTGGGGTTAAAACAGGGGTGACGGACAGGCGACATGCAACACATCGTGCAGAGACCAGACCAGAGGAGGAGGAGTGTTAAAGAAGTTTGGACTGTACCATGCTGTTTGTAGATGGGGGGTTTTCTATAGAGATTATCTTTGACCACAGTCTCTGAAGATGGGGGGGGGTAAAGAAAATGGAAGAAGCCAACATGGGAAGGGAGGAGGGGAGAGAAAGAAAGAGAGAGAATGGAGAAAAGGAAGCATGAGTTAGCCGTTATTGAGGGATGAGGGATTTTTTTGAAGAAGCAAAAAAAGGCGGGGTCATTTTTTTGTATTATCACACATCAGAATCATTACCATTTTTTATATTATTCATGCAACATATTCAGAATAAATAAATAAATCAATGTATGGCGAGGAATGGTAATAAGACAAAAACCAATGACATTCAAGGGATAATATCAGAAAGCACACATGCATGTTTATACAGTAAGAAGAAGTCAAATTAAATCATTTAAAGAAATAGTTGTAGTTATATGACGCATTCTGTGCCTGCTAAAGTCTACGATATCCAATATGAAAGAATATCCGAACCAAAGCCCATTGAGAAAATCGGCGATTTTACATCACTGCGCACAAAAGTTGTCAACCTCCATTAAAGGCGCCATATGTAAGAATGTGGCCAAAAACAGTTACTACATTCAAATTCAAAATACCGAGGTCTTTTAGGTTGTCGTTTTCTGACGTAACTGGCAACCCGCGGTTGCTCGGCAGCTGAGACTCTACTGACTGCAATGATTGGTAGACGGCGGTAGGTGGCGCCACATGAAGCCAAAACGTGATTTTAAAACGTAAACATGATTTACAGTCTGCAAAATATATATTTTTTACCGCAAATATTTTGTCTGTACTGTTGTTGTTGGTGAGTTCAGTTTGTTATATGAACATTATTCCTGAGTCTCTGTGACATATTAGGAGGATTTTATGGCCAGTTGATTTAGATTTATTACATAATGCACCTTTAACTAAATAATACAATAAAAAAAAACATTATTTATTGACTTTGTTGTTTGGAATAGTTCATTCTGATTCACCTCAGTGACACTAACTTGTCAGAAGAGGCAGCAGAACACCAGCATCTCCTGTTTCCCTCCGTGAGCTAAAAACGCCGATTTTCTCTATGGGATTTGGTGTAAGAGAGTGAGCGAGTTAACAAACTTCAGTTTCCAGTCAGATAAACGCTGTCGACTTGAGCTGACATAGATTTTCTCCTGATTTAACCACACTTAAATCAGAAGGAACCTAAACAAGATAGATTTTGTAGCATTGGTGCAAATTCACCAAAAACGCCTCCGTTTTCGCGTTCAATCCAAAATGGCGGCCTTCCTGTAGGATTCACAGGAAACTTGTCATCGACTTTTATTCACGGCACAACCTAATGAAGGCGTGTACCAAGTTTCGTTCATGTACGTTATACCGGACAGGAGATGACCTAGTAGCACTTTTTTTTGCGTCAGTCTTTAGCCCCGCCCACTTCCATTTTTTTACGCACCAGGTCTGATGCTGTCGCAAAAATCAGCGAGTTTTGGGATACGCTCAGGCCTTCAAAAACGCGACTTCCTTGTGGGAAAAAAAAAAATACAAAAAATAATAATAACTCTTTGAGTTTCAATAGGTTTCTTGCACAGTTGTGCTCGAACCCTAATGAACAATAAAGGAGGTCAATTGGAGTCTAGTTGCATTAAATACACTGTTAGCTTGAGTATTTCTGCAGTAAAATGGGGACAGTATGTTTTTTTTAGCTGAGCTAATCCATCCTCAGGATCCAGACAGGCCTCTAACAGAGATGCTTGGGAACAACTGTCGCACATTAAGCCACAGGAGAACATGACTCACAACAAAACAACACATACGGGTCATTTCTTTGGCTTGTTTCAGTGTCTGCCAGCATCTGAAACAATATCCATATAAAAAGCAGTAAGGGATGATGGGTATGAAAGACATTAAGTGAATAATCCTTGGCTGTTTTTATCCCTTCACCGGCTTCCAACTTGGGAGGCTTTTTTTTTTTTCTCTTTTTCGTTCGCTCCGAACGACTGACGGCGCGACGCTCAATGGGAACAACATGTTGGATCAAATCGGGCCCCCCCCCCTCTCTCTGCAAAAAGAGGACTCGAATCGACGATGGACGCGATATTTAACGTCAGCTCCCGTCCAAACGCGTGTTCTAAATTTCGGTCTCGTGCCAGATTCTTTAGCTGCGTGTCGAAGAGAACTCGCTTTGAAATTAGAAAACAGTAGGGGCAAGATGGTAAAGTTAACTGCCACACCACAGTAAGTGCTAACACATCGGGTAAACGGCAGTCTCAGATTCTGCCGTTTACCCGATTCACCACGTTTTAGCATAATATACTTTTACTTATAGGGGCCAATTCCAATTCCTATCTTAACCTTCGAGCTCAACCCTTAATCTTAACTTTGCCCTCAAAACCAAGTGTTGAGGGTTATTTTGTCACTTAGAAATGGGACACCCCTTAAATGCAGATACATATTCAGACTGTAGGGGGCAGAATAACGCATTTACGTCACGATTATTTATTCCGATCCGTTTGTCAGTCAAGTTATTAGGTTGTCAGTTAGTTATAAGATGATACTCAAACAAATACCACAACCACGGACATATTCAGCTGACAGTTACCACACACCACGGCTTATTGACAAAAGATCGTAAAATAAAAATAAATGTTACGCAACAATGACGTCAGTAATCCATAAAATGGGCCTAAACTAAGATAATACAATGGTTTTCATCATTTTTATATCTCTATTAACAAAGAAAATACTTAATTTGTAGCGTACTTGTTTCGCTGCTTTCGGCGCCATCTTTGTTATGTCAAAACACGCAATGCATTCTGGGTAGCCCTTGCTCCCAAGGGTGGTCTCGGAAAAAATCTCAATATTGAGGGCGATACAGCCCTTAAACTCGCCCCTCAACTTAATTTTTCTGAGAATTTCGCATTTTTGAGATTGAGGGTTAAGCAAGGAATTGTGGGATTGACCTTTTAAAAGTTATCTAAATCATCGCAGTACATATTCTACACATCGCTGCCTTGTTATTTCGCAAACATTTCATACCATCAAAGAACCAGATGATGGTAAAACACCATTTAAAAACATGGCACTCCCTATGCAAACATTATGGGAAAAGTGAGAGTCGTATTTTCTCTGGTGACGAGACGCGTCTGTGATCTCACAGATGCTTTGCTGCTCGAAAAAACAAATATTCCCAGACTGCATTAATCCTGCTCTTCTCCACTTCGTCTTCTTCCTTTAAAAAACCCACAATTCAGTCTGTGAAAATGTAAAACGGAACCAGAAGTTGCATCTTTCACGGCAGATAATGATGTTTTTGGGTAAAAAAAAAATGGTTACTGATACTGAAATCACAGATTAACACATGGAGAGCTCTGATTCTTTGATGTTTCAACTTCACACAGTAATAAAAATCCATCCACCAAAGCTGTGGTTCACCAGCAGCTCTTCAGGTTTTTAATCATGTCTACACAGGGCCGGCCCCAAGGCATGAGCGACATAAGCTGCTGCTTTGGGCCCCGTGACCACTAGAGGCCCCCCAAGAGCAAATAACTCATAAAAATAAAAAATAAAAGTTTGGATTTATTCTATTTAGAATTTTTCTCCCCATTTTTACCAAAGCTTTTACATAGTTGTCAGATGTGATTATTTAATTTTATATTTTATTGATAAACCATTTTTATTACCTTGTTCCGGGTGCCTCATTATTATTTAAGTATTTGTTTGATATTTATTTTATTTAATGCTGTGTTTGTGTTACAGGAGTATATTTCGATTTTCAGACCTTAATATCTTAATATTTTATTTATAAAGCGTTTTTGTTTTATGTGTTGATTCTCTGTGTCGCCAGTAGGGGGAGTTGCTGATTTCGCCAAATATTAATTGAAAGATTTTTTCTGTAAGTTTGCAAATCTGGTGTCTGCTTCCATCGCAACAAAAAGATCTCACATTTAGTTTTTACAAGCGTATTCGCGACGGAGTAGAATAAGTAGAAAACCTTTAGTATAGTAGCTAGTATAATCAAATTTTCTAATTTTCCTGAGGGCCCCATGGAGGCTTGGAACGGCCCTGTGTCTACAGTTGAACTACTTGTCATCTCGATAAAGCGTGGATGTAGCAACTGTTTTCGTGTCCCATTACGCCCAGATTTTCGATTTACGACGACGTATTTGCCGTGATGCACTTCTAGGCTGTATACTTCGCACTTAAAGGGGTTTTTAAGGTCCAAATTTAGCTCAGAGGTCTGTGTCTCGGAACACAGACATCGGTGGACGATGACGTTCTCCCATTATTTGGACCCCAGCGAACGTACGGACGCGGTTTTGCGAAGCTTACCTTGTAATCCAGCTGCAGTCTAATCTCTCTCGAGAAAAGATGTGCGAAGATGGTGGAAGTCATTCCAGTGGAAAAAGCAAAAGTTTGAGTTGCAAGCCAAGCACGGCCATACCTGGTATGTGGAAATGCCGTGGAGCGGGTACGTATGTAGAGGAGGGAGATTTGCCGTCAGAGTAGGTGGATAAGCTGGGGGTACTCCGACCACTTTCACTACCTCCAGTCGGGGATGGAAGGTGGATAGGCGTGGAGCATGAAAGGCAAGGGGGGGGGGGGGTAAGAAGAAGGGTTTGGGGGAAAAGAAAGGACATTGGGGAGCAAAAACAAATAAGCAGCGTTAAGGTGGGCATTTTAGATTAAGCTCAAACAAGCAGGTGTTATTGAGACAACGACACAAGTGACTTGATGACCCAGCCATTTACCGCGTAAAATCTACTGACCTGTTCAGTAACGAGGACCTAAAATCATCCTGGATGATCTCACGTTCAGTTAAAGGTGCATTATGTAATAAATCTAAAGCAACTGGCCATAAAATCCTCCTAATATGTCACAGAGACTCAGGAATAATGTTCATATAACAAACTGAACTCACCAACAACAACAGTACAGACAAAATATTTGCATTAAAACAAATATTTTGCAGACTGCAAAATGAAATTTTTTGGCATGTGGCGCCACCTACCGCCGTCTAACAGTCATTGCAGTCAGTCAGAGTCTCAGCTGCCGAGCAACCATGGGTTGCCAGTTACGTCAGAAAACGAAATCTAAAAGACCTCTGTATTTTTGAATTTAGATGTAGTAACTGCTTTTGGCCACATTCTTACATATGGCACCTTTAAATAGTTGACCAGACAATTGGGTTAGGGTCAGCTGACTGGCATCCAGCCTTGTGTGGACAAAACTGACTAATAAAAAAGTGGTTTACGAAGACTAAACTGCTAACCCGACGTTGTTATTGTTTTCTTCCAAAACTCGAAAAAAAAAAATCGGGTTGCCAGTTACGTCAGAAAACGAAACCTAAAAGACCTCGGTATTTTGAATTTTAATGTGTAGTAACCGTTTTTGGCCACATTCTTACATATGGCACCTTTAAGTGAAAAGTTCTTCAAAGCGCTCTTTGGGTCAACCAAAACTACGCAACTCTTGCAGCCTGAAAGCTAAATGCATCAGAACAACGATGTGTTTTTAGTGCATCATCGTTTTGTTGAGTGTTTGCATGTGTGTGTGTGTTGCTATATCAAAAACAGGCTAGGTGATGGAGTCACTGACACCGTTACAGCCTCGAGGCCAACATAACAATCACTGTGCATCCAGAGCTTTGGGGAGACAGAGGGGGGCCGATTGTTCACGATCTTCTACCATTTGACAAAAACAGGAACCATCAGCAGAGATCTGGATGCAAGTGGATGAGATCACCGAGACACTAACACACACACACACACACACACACACAGTGGTCTGAGCGATCTCCGTCACACACACACACATGCCTGTAAACACAAATGTGTGGTAGGTCCCGTACGCACAAACATCTGGAGTTAAGTTTGGAAGGAGATGCGTTGACGTTTCTCGGAGGCAGACTTCGCGTTCGACAAAAAAAGGTGTGGTCCGTTCATTAATCATAAACTACTGACACCATAATAAGAAACAAAAAGGGTTCGAGGTCAGAGAGATCGAAAAAAAACACTCTTGCGAGATCCTGTCCTCGCGTCGGGCCTCATTACCGCGGCAACACCGACGCTTCGCTTGACTCATTAAAACGCGAGTCCCGTTGCAATGAAAACAAACATCCCTCTTTCATGGCAAGTAAGCGACCGCTACGGCCCCCGAAAACGAGGCCAACAGCAGTGCCGCGTTTGCATGCCGCTGCAACTGCAACTGGCAACCGGACCCCAAATTACAGCTTGGCTCTGCCTCCATTTCTTTCATTCCTCTGCCTCCCCAAACCCCCCCCCCCCCCTCCCTCCGCTCTTTCATCTCCTCCATCGGAAACACTCCACTCCCAGTCTTCTCTCCGCCCTGTCATGGAAGAAACCGCCAAAACCCTGGACCGCGTGTTAGTGATTTTCTGTGTTTGAGTGGAAGCTGAAAAACCTCCTCCTCCTTCTAATCAGGCTATTTCAAGGCCCTTTGCACGCATGTGACACAAGAATATGATGCACGGAGTTCTGCATAAAGAAACATCATCCTCTTTAAAGCAATGGTTTGAAAACTAGCCTACATGGGTCACCCTGGACAGGTCGCCAGTGCAGTACAGGAACACATAGAGTCAAATCAGAGTGTCCAATTTAGCCTAATCCCTGAATCTCAGAGGTGTGAACAGGCAAGGCAGACAACTGCTTGGGGCCCCGAGCCAATAGGGGGCCCCCCGACACTTTTACCGAAATGTGCAGTGACCAGCCGCCTCCCCGTCCCCCTTAAAAAACAATGGGCGATTTGCAATGACATCTCAGTAGGAAACCTCCCTAAAGGGGCCCCACCTCACTTTAACCTGTGTGAAGTTATCATTCTGCAAGTTGGAAAATGAAGAGGATTATTTACACTGTAATGCATATATTTTTTACTCAGTTTATATGTGTTTTTCAGTTATTTACAGTATTTTATTGTTCTATATATTTATATTGTTTTATAATGTGGCTTCTTTACAATGCAATGTCTTTTTTACTAAGTTGATATAGTTTTTAAAAGCACTATTTTATTGTCGTTTACATTTAAATTTTCACATACTTTTTAATTACAAGGTTTTTCCATGTTATTTCATACATTTTTCGTTGGCATAATGGTTGGAAGGGCCCCCTGGGAATGTTCTGCCTAGGGCCCCTACAGACTCTAGAATCGCCTCTGCTGAATCTGCATGTTTTTGGACTGTGGGAGGAAACCAAAACCTTTCTAAAGGAATCATTTTTTTGCTGAAAAACGACTTGTTGCCCTACCTGCAGACCTCAGTGTGTCATCCATAACCTGCGCTCTCTTCCATATCCACAAGAAAATCAAAACCACATCAATGGAATAACAAGTCGTGAGACACACGATAATGAACAAGGAATCATTCAGGGGGGAAGACGACGACAGGCAAACACTCAGGTCAGCACATCTAATCTGTATCATATCAAGAGTCACACTACGTCATGTCAACCATGCATAAACAACAACAACAACCACGTCCACAGACACGAGGGAGCAGAGCAAGCAGAACGACACAACTCGAGCGGTCCTACGGTCGTACCTTGATGCACACCATGAAACCTGACAGCACCACGATACCGGACGACGACGACAACAACAACAACAACGTCACAAAACCTGCTAACCATTCCAACCACGGGTGGAGGGAAGGGGGGGGGGGGGACACATAGGAGAGAAACTAACTTTTACCGTTAGGAGGAGGTAAACTGAGATGCAGGGATGTCCTAGGATGTTTAGGGTCAGGTTGGGGGTCCTGTTTGGACCCGAGGGCTGAGGGATCGGGGGGAGAAGATGAGGGGGAAAGGGAGGCGGGTTGGATGAGCAGCTCAAGGTCAAATCGTGCAAAAGGCTACAGCGCCGGGTTTTGCGATGTTGATTTCAGTGACGTGTGTGGTATCGCGTCGAGCGCGAGCAGTTTCATGGCTTTAGTTCACGAGTGAATTAAAAAAAAAAAAAAAACACATTAGTTACAGATCCATATTCAGACACACAGCAACACCAGGTCAGGACATTCTGTTTCCCATTATGATTAATTAGTCTCTGGATGAGCCAAGAGACCCGGGTGAGTTTATAACACACATGGTGAATTTAATGCAGAACTAAAAATCCGTGCCGACTGAAGTGGATTCAAAGTGCTTGTTGTCACAGCACTCCATTCTGAAGGACGTCTGATCCTGGTCGTACACAGACAGGACTTTGCTGCTGTTGCTAAATGACGAGAGTTGCAAACATAGACTGTGTTTAAAAATGAAAGCAGTCGAGGTGATTTTGAATAATTTTAATGAATTTTTGAAATTCAGGGAAATTATCCATTTGCCCTGATGCACTTTGACAGTGAGCTGACTTTAGATGGAAAAACAAAAAGTATCTCGGAATGACTTGAAATTTACCATCATAATAGTCGGCATCGCCCTGTACAAGGATCCTTTAAAAAAAATTGCAAAACTCTTAAGGAATAACTTTCATGAATTTTTGAAATTCAGGAATTGATCCATTTGCCCTGATGCACTTTGACAGTGAGCTGACTTTAGTTTCAAAAACAAAAAGTATCTCGGAATGACTTGAAATTTACCATCATAATAGTCGGCATCACCCTGAACAAGGATCTGTTGAAAATATTTGAAAACCTCTTAAGGAATAATTTTAATGAATTTTTGAAATTCAGGAATTGATCCATTTGCCCTGATGCACTTTGACAGTGAGCTGACTTTAGTCTCAAAAACAAAAAGAATCTCAGAATGACTTGAAATGTATTTTTGAAACGTATAAAATTGTTTTGAAGCTTCAAGATTTGCGATTTGCCCGGCCCGACGTCAGTTTCGGAAACTGCTATCAGGCAAATTTGGACGATACTAGCTACCAGCAGTCACACTGGTCCCCACTTACACAGTAAATGCCATTATTTATCATCTATTTTTAACGCAATGTACAAAACTGACGTCATGTTCTACTGAAGAAGACTTGAAGCTAGAGATTGAGATCATTAACTCCTCAGGATGACATTTACAGGCGTTATAAATCAAGTGAGAAGCTAATTTCCTCAACAACTTGCGGAGTCGGTCCTGCTTCCTTATACACAGTCTACGTTTTACGACTCTCATCCTCTTTGAGTAACTAAACTTTTAAATCAAACTTCCACATATCAGCTCGTCTCTTGAGAGGTTTTGTCCACTGTCTGTGTCGTGACCAGGTCTCGGTCTCTACGTGCTTTCACTGATACCTTTGAAGTGAGGGATGTAGTTGTGCTGCTGCAGCAGGGCCAGGGTGGTGGGGTTTAGGTGTAAGGACATGCCTGCACCGCCACCTGCTGGTGCGGGTGAGTGCTTGTCACCACCACCACCACCAACACCACCAACGACAACACCTCCACTCCCTTCAGCCCCAGCGGAATAGTACACAGGGTGGGAGGAGGAGGCCCACGTGGTTGGGTACTTAATGCCACCCATGACGGTCGGGGGCAAAGGGAGAGAACTGGGGTCACGGGTTTGGATGACGTGTCTACCGGCAAGGTTTAACTCTGGCCCTGAATGTCCAATCAGAAGACACGTAACACATGAAGACACTATTGTGAAGTCTTTGTGAAAACTAGCAAAAACTTGCTATTAATTAAACACCTTAAATTGAAATTATTCACTTATTTTGGTGAAGAAGAAGAGGAAATATACCAAAATATTTTACATTTACCATTAATCAACGGGATATAATCATGTATAGTGCACAATACGACAAACATTTCATATCATACATCTTATATATACATTAATTTTCTCAACAGCTGTGTCTAAACAGCCATATTGGGATAACAATTGCATAAAATTATGATTTCAATTCATATGTTCATTATGTGACATATTCAAAAAATGTGTACTAGTTGTTTTAACTTGTGACTTTCTTCTCAAAAACAAAAAGTATCTCGGAATGACTTGAAATTCACCATCATAATAGTCGGCATCGCCCTGAACAAGGATCCGTTGAAAATATTTGCAAACCTCTTAAGGAATAATTTTAATGAATTTTTTGAAATTCCGGAAATGATCCATTTGCCCTGATGCACTTTGACAGTGAGCTGACTTTCTTCTCAAAAACGTTTTTACGGACAAAAGTCCGAATTAGTTAAACAATTCATGTCAAATTTGCGTAAATAAAATATTAAAGTAACTTTTGACAGAATTTAAATGTTTTTATTTGGTCAAACAAATTCATTTCAAAGTTAAAGTAATTTCAAGTACATCTGGTCCTGACTGAACAGAGGGATGTTATTCATCTGCCAAGTTTCTGCTTTATCAGGGAAACACAAAAGCAACATTTTTACTTTGGCTTGAAATCGCCCTAATTTGTTTTGATAGAATAATAAAAGACTTGCCGATTGTAATCAAACCAGAGAGGAGCATGTCATTTCATTTCTTTCTTTTTGGAAATCAACAATGGAAGCAAGTGTTCTCCAAAGAAAACAAGCACCATAGACGTCGCGTGCGCGAGTGTGAGGCTGATACCTGGTCGGCTGAAGTTCTGGGGGGAACGGCACGGCGTGTAACGTCCGTACCCCCCCAGTGAGCTGTTAGAGCTGGGGCTGGAGGGCCTCCTCTGCCGGGGCGACTTCTCCCCATCGCCCTGGATACACAAGACACATCCGAGAAAACACAGCTTTAAATCTGACTTTAATCTCAATGTGGGAACGATTGCATTAGTGATATTGCAATAAACTGATTAATCATCGTTGCACGAGGGAAAACAAAACAGATGATAATGGAAAAAACGGAAACCTTTAACACGCCACAGATGGGGAATATTCTCATTGTTGTGTGTCATTTGAACCAATTCAGGTCATTAATCAACGAACGAAAATGAACTGTAATGCATACGCCAAGCAGAGAAATTAAAGGCACGGGAAAGCAATAGCATGTACGTACGTGGTTGCAATCAGAGTAAAACTGTCAACAATGACCACTGAAATCAGATCTACGCTTCAAAGCTTCATGTGTTTATGTATTTTTGGCTTCAATATGGCGGAAAAAGATGCACAAAAAACTTTACATTATTCTTTCAGAATCAGGTCTACTGTGCAAAAAGTCTAGACCACTATTTGATTTGTTGTTTTAGCAATTCTGCGATGAAAAATTAGAGACTAAAGTAGCTTCTACAGGCTTAAGTTAGCATAGTTAGCTTCACCCTGAACAAGGATCCGTTGAAAATAGCTGACTTCAGTCTCAAAAACAATTTAATGAATTTTTGAAAATCAGGAAATGATCCATTTGCTCTGATGCACTTTGACAGTGAGCTGACTTTCTTCTCAAAAACAAAAAGTATCTCAGAATGACTTGAAATGTACCATCATAATAGTCGGCATCGCCCTGAACAAGGATCCGTTGAAAATATTTGCAAAACTCTTAAGGAATAATTTTAATGAATTTTTGAAAATCAGGAAATGATCCATTTGCCCTGATGCACTTTGACAGTGAGCTGACTTTCTTCTCAAAAACAAAAAGTACCTTGGAATGACACGAAATTTACCTTCATAATAGTTGGCATCGCCCTGACTAAGGATCCGTTGACAATATTTGCAAACCTCTTAAGGAATAATTTTAATGAATTTTTGAAATTCAGGAAATGAACCATTTGCCCTGATGCACTTTGACAGTGAGCTGACTTTCTTCTCAAAAACAAAAAGTATCTCAGAAAGACTTGAAATTTACCATCATAATAGTCGGCATCGCCCTGAACAAGGATCTGTTGAAAATATTTGCAAACCTCTTAAGGAATAATTAAAATTAATTTTTTAAAGTTCAGGAAATGATCCATTTGCTCTGATGCACTTTGACAGTGAACTGTTTCTTCTCAAAAATAAAAAGTATCTCGGAATGACTTGAAATTTACCATCATAATAGTCGGCATCGTCCTGAACAAGGATCAGTTGAAAATATTTGCAAACCTCTTAAGGAATATTTTTAATGAATTTTTGAAAATCAGGAAATGATCCATTTGCTCTGATGCACTTTGACAGTGAACTGACTTTCTTCTCAAAAACAAAAAGTATCTCAGAATGACTTGAAATTTACCATCATAATAGTTGGCATCGCCCTGAACAAGGATCCGTTGAAAATATTTGCAAACCTCTTAAAGAATAATTTTAATTAATTTTTGATATTCATTAATATATATACATATTTTTATATATGTGTATATAATACGTAATGTACATATATATATATACGCATATACATACATACATACATACAAGTGCCTCAAAAGTTCTTATTGTAAAGGTCTCAAGCACACGACCAAATACTTCCCAAGTACTGTGTTAGTATAACTGCATATACACACACACAAACACACATGACAGTGATTGGGGTCGGCGTCATGCAGCAATTCATCGGGCATTAAATTACCTCTGTGGGAGTAGGAGAAAGTAGCTGGGGGGACTGCAAATAAAGAGGGAGAAGAAAGCAATAAAAAATGGTTAGGATGAACTCATATGTGAGGTTATATGAGTTTAACCATCCAAACCATGAGCGCGATCATTCAGCGCGAGTGAGTAATCACATCCACAGGGAGGAGATTTTTTCGTAGGAATGAGCGAGGTGGATTTGAAATGTGTTCGTTTCGTTTACATGCTCAGAGCTTTGAGAGGGTGTGACTGCGCCGCGGAGGAATGGATGAATGTAGTGGAGCGAGAGGAAAATGGAGTGTGGCATTGATGAATGAGGATGATGGAAGCAACACAGCAGCTGCAAAAAGGGAACGGTGCGCAAAACAACAGCGATGTGGTGCAAATTTGTGTGGTTTATGAAATAAAGATAGTGATGAAACTTCCAGTAAAATGGATAAAAAGACACTTTCCTAGGATTGGGCTTAGTCTTCACCTCCTTACAGATAATTGTGCCTTTTTAGATCCCTCAGTTACTTATACAGAAGAATTTTGGATCAATATAGCGGTGAGTCGTCTGCAAATGGTACAATACATCTAGAGTTTGGAGAATTTTGATTGGACTTTGATTGAATGGTAAATATCAGATCAAGTTTTGATGCTTTTGGAAAGTTTGAGGCCTCACTGGGGGATTTAAACTTAAGCCATTTGTCACTTTCTCCCACTGTTACAAAGCTTTTTTGACTAGAAACTCAAGTTGGTACTCTACCGCACCAAAGTCCATTGAAAAATCCAATGTTTTTAGCTTGTGGGGCTATAGGAGCTAAGTTTGTGTCACTTTGGTAAGTCCATATAAAGAATGTCAACCACCAAAGTCACAAAATGACGTATTTAAAGTTACTAATGAAAGCAGCAGTGGACAAACGACTTCCTGTGTGGTGTGATGTTAAATCGCTGAATTTCTCAACGGACTTTGGTGCAGGGGAAAACAGACAGAAAGGAAGGGATCGTCTACCTCTCCGTAATGCCTCTCCTCGGACGGATAGCTGACATACGGAGAGTAGGACAACATGTCCGGCCTCTCGATGTTGTAGATGGCCTTGGTCTTTGGAAGAGCAGCCAGGTCCTTGTAGTCCAGCCTCTCCTCTCCTAGTTTGGCCTGGCAGTGAAGCAGGTTATTGTTATTTTCAAAGACGATGTGATGCTCTGAAGTGTAACTCAGCTGTGTGGAGCTGCTGCCCCCTAGTGGTGGTGGTGGTGGTGGTGTGTCGCTTACATAGATGACTCTGCTGGGAGAGCCTGAGGCGCTGGACGCCGGGACTGAGGTGATGCTCTCGGAGGAAGTCCGGGTCACCTGGAAAACAGAGAAAAACGGCAACACAATTAGTGGTAAATCAAAAGTGGACGGTGAGGGGGGGGAGGGAGGTGAGGAGACAGGGAGGAACATAAAGTTATTGCTCATCCACTCAAGCTCATGCTTTGAGTTAAATACAGATTATCGACTAACTCGTCTGGAACTCCCAACACTCATGCACACGTATTAAACTCAACAAAGCTCTTAATGTCACAATATTACTCCCTTAACTCACTAACTACACAGCATTTTGTCTTCTAATGTACCAATAGTGCAATATTGGACAATAAATAGTCAAATGTCATTCTGTTGCCTCACAGAACAAATATTTGGAGCACAACCATCGTCAGAGAAGTGCTTTTTAACCGCAGGAAATGAAGAAAAACATATCAGGTGTCCTTTAAAGACGTCAACTATGTCCACAAGTCTGTGCGTCCCCCCTCTCTAAAGATACAAGATACAGATGTCCCGTACATGCACACACTCTATAAAGCATCATCAGCCACTGAACACTTAAATCAGGAAAACTGACAGTGTGCGTGTGCGTGTCGACACAAAGCAAAAAATGTCAACTGCAACCCATGCAGCGCATGTTTTTACATGGGGAGCAGGGACAGAGCAGGGGTTTGGGTGGAGATGAGTGGAGTGGAGGTTCAGGTGGGTGCAGCAGGGACTTTCGGGAGCACGGACCTGCTGCTCAGTGTTGTCATTGAGCTGAATCCGGACCTGCTTCTGGGAGAGGAGAGGGGGTGATGGTGAGGAATGAGGATGGGAAATGAAAGGGTCGATAAAAAAATGTCCCAAAAAAACCTGAATGAAATAAAACCCTTTGTTTGTGAAGGAGCCGATGCATCCGCCGTGTCGCTCATGACACCCACTTGTACTCATATTATGTGATTTAACTTGTGTTTTGTGAATTTAAAGGCGCCATATGTAAGAATGTGGCCACAAACGGTTACTACACTCAAATTCAAAATACCGAGGTCTTTTAGGTTTGGTTTTCTGACGTAACTGGCAACCCGTGGTTGCTCGGCAGCTGAGACTCTACTCTCTGCAATGATTGGTAGACGGCGGTAGGTGGCGCCACATGCCAAAACATGATTTCAAAACGTAAACATGATTTGCAGTCTGTAAAATATATTTTTTTATGCAAATATTTTGTCTGTGCTGTTGTTGTTGGTGAGTTCAGTTTGTTATATGAACATTATTCCTGAGTCTCTGTGACATATTAGGAGGATTTTATGGACAGTTGGGTTAGATTTATTACATAATGCACCTTTAACTTAGTTTCCATTACTGATAGACCAAAGCTAGATCAAGCATTTTTTTGAGTTGCGTGCACTGAAAAAACAACAGAATTTAAAATAGTTTAAAGTCAATAAACAGACCAAAGTAATCGATTTCTGAGGAAGAACACTAATATCTGTTACTGCGTAAGACACTCACAACTGCAGTATTCATAAAACCTTCTTCTCCGATTATTTACTGTTTGTCCAAAATGGTAATGTTGCATAGAATTCTATAAATATAAGAATAGGATTGGGACAAAGCCAAATATACAAGCCAAAATAGCACTACTTACGTCATTTTTGAACTTTTAGTATGGTAGAAAGGGAAATATTGAAAGCCAACACTTCTATTTATCTGTTTTGCTTCGAAGAGTTCGGATAAGCATCGTAAATGTGAGTCAACTCACCTTACTCTTCTCCTCCTGCTTGGCTGCTTGTCGGCATGGAGGATGCCAGATAGAACATCCTGAAGACACAAGGACAAAACACAGAATCTGTCAAAGTTTTCACAGAATACATTCACATTATTACAGAGTCAGGATGGCAGCCATGTTGACTAATTGGTCCATTTATAACTACAGATGGCGCAATACCACTTTTTCCTGTCAAATACCCATATCTCAAACTCTCGTATCTCAGTCCAATACAAGCATTTTAGACCTTGAAGCTGCTAACAACAATTTTATGCTATTTCAAGCTATTTCAAAGACATAATTCTCTAACTGTGTAACAAATATTCTTCTCCCATAAAGCAGAAATATACAGCCAACAACATGACTCAGCTAAAATGCTATTTGCTTCAGGTATATAATGTATTTAATAATGATTAACTAGCATTAGCATGTTCAAGGAAGAAGCTTTAGGCAAAAAATATATGAACAAGTCCTGAACACCAAATTAAAACTTATAGACTGTTATATCAGCTGTTTAATTCTAGTCTACTGACAAGTTAGCGCTTGTTAGCATTAAGTTTGACTTTTCTGCTTACACCACTAGCATAACAAATAAAGCAGAAATAAAAAGCCCACAACTTGACTCAGCTAAAATGCTATTTGCTTCAGGTATATATTATATTTAATAATAATTAGCTAGCATTAGCATGTTCAAGGAAGAAGCTTTAGACAAAAATATAAGACTAAGTCCTGAACACCAAATTAACAGGTATAGACTGTTATATCAGCTGTTTAATGCTAGTCTACTGACAAGTTAGCTCTTGTATTAGCATTAAGTTTAACTTTTCTGCTTACACCGCTAGCACAACAAACATATTTAGTGTACCAGAAACTCTAATTTTGAAAGTTTGAAGAAATGCAAAATAATTTCATTAACCTTTCATAGCATGATTATGCTAACAGGCCTACACTAGCGTTAGCTCAAAGTTGGCAGTGACTCTGTTCCACTCCAATTTTATTTATAAAGCGCTTTTTAAAATGTCATGGTTGAGACAAAGTGTACAGAAAGAAACATCAACAAACATAGAATATATTAAAAATGCACATTAGGAACACATTTGTGTCAAATCTCTTTTAAATAAGGACGTATTTCCTCAACTGTTATAATAGTATATCATTATAGATATGGAATTATTAAATGAATGCTCAATACGACGTGAAACAAATCAACCGTCCAAGGACACCAGCTGCTACCTTGTGTCAGAACAGCAGTGTCTGATGTGTGGCTGTGACTCAGGCACAAATTATGTGAATTAACTAAACTGCTAATCCACTTCATTAGGATCCAGAAGACCCATATGGGATCGGGTTTATGCTGACGTCGGGTGCTGCTGATGGCAACCAGAAGCAAACCGAGCCTGCAGACAGGTGTCGGAGCTTTAGAGAGCGCGGTGTGCGATAAAGAGAGAACAGGGTGAACCCGCGGATTCTGTCATCACTGGACCAACAGCTTCTGATCGTCTAAGAATAGACGGCCATGTGTTGCGTTGACTGATTCCTTTTGTGGCTTAGATGATAGCAGCAGCTATCCTGGAAGGTTTCAGGGTTAGGACACAAAACAGCACTCTCTGTGTGTCTCTGTATCCAAGAAAGTCAAACAAACGGTGTTTACCTTGCAGGTACATTTCCTCGCCTTCTGCAAACATCTGCTCACAGCGGGCACAGCGGGCACATGTGGGGTGGTAATGCTTCTCTCCAGCCTGTGGAGCAGGAGACAGGGATATGTTATTGTCATAGATGGTATAAGGTCTACAGAGGAAGAAGTGGTTTATTATTCAGCCACAAGGTGGAGCACTTGTTCAGAGTAAGGAGTAGAGCAGCTTCATTCAGGGCAGATCAGTGAGGGAAGCCAACGATGATATGAGAATCATAAACAAATTGACATAAAACGTCTCTGCAGCATCTCAACAGCTAATTATGAAGGAGACGCCATGACATGACTTGACATTCGGAGGCTAATGGAGGTTGCGCGTTATCACCAGAGCTCGAGGAAGAATCCACACGGCAGTGCAAAGAGAGGAGGAGGAAGACACGGTCGAAGGACGGATGTTCCTGTTACATTGCGTTATCGTTGAAGAGTTGATTACTTTTTCTTGACTTGTTAAACCGCAGGCCGCTGGGACCTCCAGGTCTTGAGGGATCCATTTCGTGACTAATATGACTCAGTCGAGGACAAAAGTCCAGCTGTTTGGTCTCCTATCTGGAACTGTCTTGTCTGGTTTATACTTCATCACAAGGCACTTTTGATCATTGTTGCTTGAATGAGTCGTAGGACATAATAATTATTATTCTGTGGATTCCCCCAGCGTATGTTTTCAGTAATTTCCTTGGCAACTAACCACAAACTACACCCTTAGAAATAAAAGTGCTAAGTAGAACCATATAAGGTTTTTCGGCTTGTCCTCATAGGAGAACCCTTTTTGGCTCCAGGTAGAACCTTTTCAAACCCTTTATTCAGGAAAGGGGTTTTAAAGGGTTCTCTGGATCAAAATGGCTCTTACTGGAACCATTACTTTTACCAAGAACCCTTGAAAAATCCTTTATTCGGGAAAGGGTTTTCCAGAAGCAAATGGTTCCAGGTTCCTCAGCCCTTGCAGAAGGAACCCTTATTTCTAAGAGTGTACCTTACCGCCAGCTCTTCTACAATCCTAACTTATGCTTCTGTCTATAATCTGTGCTCCCTTTACCTTTTTTGATAATGGATGGATTTGATAAAGTTGTTGATGACATTTGTGGGGGAGAAAAGGCTTGTTCTGATTTAAGTTTGTTCTGGGTTTTGAGGAATGGAGCATATATATCAGGCTTTGGGTTCCTGTTGTGAATGGTTCTATTTGGATCTGGGCTTACTCTCTGTGGTTCCTCTGGATCAGGATATTAGTTACCAACTCAAAGCATGTGCACACCCAAAAAAGAATATGGATGTGTACTTGCGGAAGCAAGTATTCTTCTAAAATCAGATTTCAGTTGGGTCACCAACCCCATCACCACCTAACCACCCAACAGATATTTCCTCAGCCTAACTCCATCCTGTTTTGAACTTTAACAACAATCAAAACCCGACTGGATAAGTAGAACTATCTCACTCTGTTGGCAGAACATCTCGTTTTTAAAACGCCAACGACGAACGGACTCAATAACGAGATGCAAATACTTTGCGATGAACTCATTCCCTTTTCTCCCTTTGCAAAAACAATCATGCGATGGTTGCTGATGATCTCCACCTCCACACTGCATCACCATCATTACTCAACAACAGGCCTGAACACTCCACATGTCCCTCTGAGGCTCCTGAACTTTGCTGCATCATCTCAGAAATACAAACGACAACGGAAAACAGGACGTCAACACCCTAATCGTTGGATAAAACCCGAGCTAATGCTTATCTGAAACACATGCGCAGCAGATGGAGAGAGGAGGCACGCGGAGACACAAACTGACCACAAATGAGACCAAATCCTGGTATTACTGCGAGGAAAATAAGGTCAGGTACTTAGCAACTTGCAGCGTGCAGTGGCAGCAGAGCCAACTCTTCATATTTGAAGTGAAATGAGACAGATACATGTAGACGAGAGACAGAGAGAGAAAAGAGGAAGTTGACTTAGAAACACTGAGGCCAGGAGATAAAAAAAGGCTGGAACTGGATTGAAATTCCCAACATGGAAAGTATGAGAGCGCCGGAAAGGAGATAGGACCGCAATCAAATCTTTCCTCTGACAGGCTGCATGAGGGGAAAATGATCATATTCAATGTCCTGCAGGACTGATAAGTCAAGGAAGAGAAGGGGTTGAGGGTTTGGAGGGGAATGAACTTGATGATGGGATGTTTTTCCAAGAAATAAGGGGTAAAAGAGGGTTTAGACTCTGTCGTCTTTTTGAAGCAGCAGTGGTGCAGATGTTGGTGTGACGATGGCAGCTCTGTGGTAATAGAGCAGGTGAGGTTACGAAGATAGTGTTGAGCCTTTCTCTACCACTTTATGGATAGGTTAAACTTTTAAATATAAACAAAATGTCAGCAGGGCCGTTTCTAGCTGTTTGGGGGCCCTATGCGAGTATGCGAGATACTATTTGGGGCCCCTGATTCCTAACTTTTTCTGATTGCCCCACAAACACTTAGATGCTTTGCAAATGTGTGCAAAATGAATGCATCCAATACATGCAAATAAAGACGGGTACTTTTAATGCTCAAAAATATAATAAAATATGAGTCTGAACTTGCAGTTTTGGGGCCCCCTGGTGTCTGTGGGGCCCTATGCAGCTGCATAGTCCACATATAGCAAGAAAAGGCTCTGAATGTCAGCTTCACACAACTCTGTCTCTCCCTTTCTGATGTGGTACATTTAGACGATTTCATAATTTAACCATTAAACAATTGTTTCTACACTGCTTCCAGACCATATTGTTGTTTTTTTAACAGGCCATATTTTCATCTCGATTGCACAAACCAGTCGGGCGAGAGCGTCGATCCATTTAGAAGATTGGAATAGATTTTGGTGAGCACGCCACACCATTCCCATTATTCTTTTCAAGGTCTAGGTCATCAAACTCCTTTTCTAATTTTAGATCTTCTCTCTCTGCCCGACTGGCTACTAGGAAAGACACACAAGGAACAACATTTCCATCCTCTCTCCTCCACACTGCTGCTGCTGTAAAGTCCCGACTATTGACTCGATTCCTCCCCGCGGAGCAGACGCTTTGATCTCGAACAAATGCCGTGACATTTTGAGAGCTCCATCTCGTATCGGCCGATGTTTCAAAGTGCACTCCAGTAGCTGGTAAAGTGTTTGGAAATCGAGGCCTCTCAAGCTAACACACAACTGGGCCAACTAACTGTGTGTGTGTGTGTGTGTGTGTGTGTGTGTGTGTGTGTGTGTGTGTGTGTGTGTGTGTGTGTGTGTGTGTGTGTGTGTGTGTGTGTGTGTGTGTGTGTGTGTGTGTGTGTGTGTGTGTGTGTGTGTGTGTGTGTGTGTGTGTGCTGGCATTTCATTTAGGACCAAAACAAAGAGACCGCAAAGAGCTGGAATAGTGTTTATCAGACTGATTAAGAAAATACACCAGATGGACAAAAGTATTGGGACGACTGACCGTTACAACAAGGGCCGTATTGCCATATTCAAGTACTTCAATATGGAGTTAGGAAATTAGTGAATTCCAATTCCTTGCTTAACCCTCAATCTCAAAAATGTGCGCTCCCTCTAGTGCAAGTGCTGTCCTGATTCTCAGAAAAATTAAGTTCAAGGCCAAGTTTAAGGGCTGTATTGCCCTCAATATTGAGATTTTCCCAGACCACCCTTGGGAGCAAGGGCTACCCAGATTGCTTTGCGGACAATCTATCGTTTGCTATCGCTTACTTTTCAATAAGCCGTGGTGTGTGGTAACTGTCAGCTGAATATGTCCCTCAACACTTGGTTTTGAGGGCCAGTTAAGATTAAGGGTTGAGATTGAGGGTTAAGATTGAGGGTTAAGATAGGGATTGGAATTGTCTCTTAGTCTTGAAAGACTTTCCTCAAGATTTTGATGCGTTTCTATGGGAATTTGTGCCCATTTCCTCATTAAATAGAGCATTTATGAGGTCAGGCACCAGTGTTGAACAAGAAGACCTGGCTCGCAATCTCTGTTCCAGTTCATCCCAAAGGTGTTCGATGGGGTTGAGGTCAGGTCAGTCAAGTTCTTCCACACAAAAATGTCACAAAAGTCAAACCATGTCTTTTTAGTCCTTGCTTCGACTAATGGGGCACAATCACGATGGAATAGAAAAGGTTCTTCCTCAAACTGTTGCAAAACAACAATGGAAGCAAAGAATTGTCTCGGTATGCTGAGGAGTTAAGATTGTCCTTCACTGGAGATCAGGGACCTAGAGCCCAAAGAGTGTTTGAAACACCTGAATACAATAATTAACAGGTGTGGCCAAATACTTTGTCCATATACTCAGACCATTTCTACCAAATGGACCTATATGCAGAGCTGCTTAGTAGAACAGCCATAGGAGGCGCTCTCTAACTCTGACCTGTCCCATTATAAGTCAATGTCTTCCATCATGCATGGGCCAAGGCTGTAGACAAAACTTATGGATGAGGTGCAGAAGTCTGATTCTATCTCAGATGACTTGATTTCCATGATGCTAAAATACTTTTTTTTTAACAAAAATGTTACGTAGTGTATCTTTAAGCATCAAAAACGACACCGTTTTTGTTCAAATCATGTAATATTAACACACTCTTGTGTGATGTGCTGGGGCTCATTAATAATGCAACAAGGTAATATATTGCTATCTCGCTTCTTCGATATCAGGACAACAACCAACACTAACCTTAACCTCAACCAGAATCACAATATTAGCTCACAAACATTTAACTAGTCCCTCAGAAATCAGGTTTTGGTCTCCATGTCAGTGTTTATGCCAGAAAAAAGGTCCTAAAGAGGTAACAAAAACACACACACACACACACAGAAAGATAAACGCTCTCATTCCATTTCTTCTGTTTCTTCCTCTCTCCAGACGCAGGAACCTGATAGGTGTTTATGAAAGGAGGGAATATGAGAGTGCGTTGTGTGATGAATTGGACGGAGAAAGTGAGGGATTGTGGTTTGGCCCGGCTGTTTTCTGAGGTCACGGCGGGAACTACCAAGAAGCAAACACCCCTGCCCTCCTACTCCCCTCCACCACCACCACCATCCTCCTCCTCCCTCACCCCCCTTCATCTAAAAGCTTTCTTCTTCTCCTCTCCTCTCAGAGCAGAGTATCACATGTCACTTCCTTCCATCACTGCAGAAACAAACACACAGATTTCTACCTGTAAACTCAACCTCATCCAACTCGGACTGAATCTCTCTGCTCATTTCCTGTCCGTTCGTCCATTTCTGATTCACAGAGAACGGCCTCCTCAACGCCATTTGCTGAGCGGCCATTTTGAACGATCGCCTGGTTTCCTGGTGCTGTTTCATTTGTGGGGGTAAACTGGCCTTTATACTTCTTAACCATGGCAGTTTACTTTAAAGGCGCCATATGTAAGAATGTGGCCAAAAACTGTTACTACATTCAATTTCAAAATACCGAGGTCTTTTCAGTTTCTTTTTTCTGACCTAACTGGCAACCCGTGGTCGCTCGGCTGCTGAGACTCTACTGACTGCACTGATTGGTAGACGGCGGTAGGTGGCGCCACATGACGCCAAAACATGATTTCAAAACATAAACATGATTTACAGTCTGCAAAATATTTTTTTTTTAATGCAAATATTTTGTCTGTACTGTTGTTGTTGGTGAGTTCAGTTTGTTATATGAACATTATTCCTGAGTCTCTGTGACATATTAGGAGGATTTTATGGCCAGTTGCTTTAGATTTATTACATAATGCACCTTTAAGTATTATTCTTAATAAACCTTAAATACAATAAAAAAAAGTATACCTTTATATTCACTAAGAAAACATAGAATTCTTTGATTGTTTTTGTTTCCTTTATCATGAAGCTTCCTCGTTCACACACACTGCTCAAAGGCACACACACTGAATTAGGTCACACACACACACACACACACACACACACACACACACACACACACACACACACACACACACACACACACATATATATGACATAATGACAGCAACAACCTGAGAATCTATTCTCCCTCCATATCTAATAGCACTTTCTCTTTTTGTCGCAGTAAATCCTTGAACACAGATGACATTTCAAGAGGCAGAGCAGCACCTGAGCGTGGCTGATGATGAATGGGTGAGCAGCCTGAGGGTGGAAGGAAGGAAGGAAGGAAGGAAGGAAGGAAGGAAGGAAGGAAGGAAGGAAGGAAGGAAGGAAGGAAGGAAGGAACATAAGAAGGAAAGGAACGATTCTGCTGCATCTTGTGTTCACATAAACTCATTATTTGCAACAGAAATGCATGATTTTTTGTGTATTTTTTTTCCAGTGAAGCAGCAGCAGCAGCAACTTCACTCATCTCAGCAGCTCCCAGGTTTTTGGTTGCTTAGTAACAATAACAGCATTGGTTAAAGACACTCAATCTCTTGATTCTCCCATGCATTTTACTACATGTGAACGCACCCTAAATTTGCCCAATTAACAGAAGCTGGTCTCAGATCTGTTCGTGCACAGCTTTAAAGACAAAGAAACGCAGCAGATTTCTTTGCTGTTTCCGCTCTGGAAGCTTTTCTCATGTATCTGCATCAGCGGCTCATATGAGAGCTGATGAAAGTTTAATGACCGCTTTGGAAAAATGGGGTCAACACTGGAATCTGCTACATATATATATATATATGAGAAGTAGAAGTAGAAGATAAAACACTAACATACAACGTAGATCTGCACGACTCCATGACTTCTCTTCTATTTTAATGAGACTATAAGGCCTTAGCGTGGTACACTGCAAACATATGACGGACATTATATCAGCCATGACATCACGTCGCACGTTTAAAACAATCAAATGAGTTATCATGACATAAAACCAATGATCTGCGACTAAAAATGGCAGAATTGTACTGAATCGTGACCTTGAAATTGAATAATATGACATGATACATAGTCCGTCAGAGCGCAGTAAAGTTACCTCCAGGACTTTCCCAGTGATGTACTTCTTGCAGCTCTCGCACTGGATGCCGAACATGGCGTGGTAGTCCATCTCGCAGAAGGGGATCCCGTCCCTGATGGGACAAGAGAGGGTGAGACGCTGAGGCACTGACACTACCGTTCAAAAGTTTGGGGTCATTTAGAAATGGAAGGAAAAGCCCTTTTTTCCCCAAAGAATATGGCTAAAAAAATCACATTTTATTTTCATTTTTTTGCCCCTTTAGAATCACAAACCAGTGGAGTTGCCCCCCCCCCTGGTGGCCATTTGCGAGAATACAGGGTTTAGGAGATTCCACACTGGCTTCACTTTCTGGAGCCAGAGATAACTTCCATTATTTCTATGCAAAACTTTGGACTTTTAAAGCATATATTGACTACACTACCGTTTAAAAGTGTGGGGTCAGTTAGAAATTTCCTTATTTTTTAAGGAAAAACACTTTTTTTCAATGTATAACATTAAATGAATCAGAAATACACTCTATACATTGTTAAGATGTTAATGTGTACATAGGTGTATAGAGGCCCATTTCCAGTGTTCTAATGGTACATTGTGTTTGCTAATTGCGTTAGAAGGCTATTAAATGATTAGAAAACCCTTGTGCAATGAATGTTAGCAGATACCGTGTTGCTTCATAGACTTTAAAACATAAATGTCTGACTGAGTTTAAGCAGATATTAAACAGACGTGACGCTGCCAGCTCTCTGCTACAGAGCCTGTGTAACGTTCAACCGCTCTGACGAGTGTTTTTTTTACGCGTTTTACACTCAGCTGAAGTGGTCGACTGCAGCGGGACTTACTTGCTGATGTACTCGGCGTTGAGCACCTTGTTGCAGACATTGCACTTGAAGCAGCCCAGGTGCCAGTGTTTGTCCAGAGCCACCAGAGACTGTTCGTTCTTAAACTCCTTCCCACAACCGCAGCAATCTGCACAAACACAGTGTTTTTTGTTTTTTTTGAAATGACAGAAAGCGTAGGTGCAAAAACAGAGGTTGCAAAAGACGAGACGGGGAGTAAACAGAGACGTAAACAAAGCACTGACTGTGGACAGCCTGTATGGGTGCTGGGCTGTTGGCAGGGAGTGGCTGGGTACATTTTTGGCAGATGCACTCCTTCCCGTTAAATGTCACTCGGTCGCCGGCCGGGAATGGCTGTCTGCGAACAAACAGAAAACAAACAGAAAACAAACAGAACATCAGATACTGATATGTGATTTATCATCAGGGTTCAAATTTCCCCCCCAAAAAATCGGAAATAAGATTAAGCAAATCCAAAAATGCTAGGGTAAAAGTACAGTGTGTAAATGTAGTTTGTCATTTGTGAGCTACTGGAAAAACATGGTGACCCAAAATGGCCGCCTCCGGAGAGATGACCTAGCTCAAACGCTATGAATTAATGAAAGAATGAAATCAGGTGATTTTACACTGGTAAAAAACAAAGTCAGTCATAATTATTATGTCTTAAATTTCAGCTGAATGAAAATAAATACACTAAATTGTACACATGGGGAACTTTAAAAGTTATGTAAGCTAACTTAGCCGCCTCCGTAGAGAGATGACCTAGCTCAAAAGCTAATTCTTTCACACAATTCATGAAATCAGGTGGTTTACGCTAGTAAAAAAAGTTTTAGTCTTTTTAGTGTGTCTATTTTACACATGGGGAACTTTAAAAGTTATGTAAGCTAACTTAGCAGCTGTTAGTTCAATACTTCATATACTAAGGATGGACAGACATGCGTATATTCAGGTTCCTATATGTACTTTTTAACGATAATTGAAACGAGGTGTGAACAGAGTCGTAGGTGAAGACCCAAGTGGATAGAACAATCACAACTATTCATTAGCAGGCCTTCAGAGACCAAAGCCATTATATTAAGATGCATTTCAAACACATTGCTAATGTCTCATGCTCGTCAAACGCGGCCACTGTGGCAGAGAGTCAGTCACAGATGGACTTGACGAGTCCTTGGCAGCGACGTGTTGCATCCTCCAGCTCAGAAATGTGACATTTGAGCTGCAGTCGCTCTCTGTGTGACAGCCAGCTACTGACGGAGGAACACGTCCAGGAGCCAGATTACAGTTTACTCATACACATAAACAGTGAACAAGTTTGTTTATTTTTGGTTCGGATGTGTTGAGTCTGTCTCATTTAAAACGGTGGTTGCTGCACCTGACAATTTGGAAATCTCTAGTTCTTAAAAGTTGTATTTTCTTTTACATAACATACAGTTACGGGTGGTTCATTGGCAGAAAATGTGTTCATTTAAGCACAAATTTGCTTTCAAATAAAAATTGCCTTAGTAAAAACATTACATTGGTCATTTAGGTGAGGGCTTAGCTTAACGAAGGCCACAACCTTCTACAGCGAAGGCCACAACCTTCCACAGCACCCTAAATGGACAAACAAGTCAGAGAATAGTGTGTTTTTGGGGTGTTTTGGAGCAGTTAGGAAGAAAAAAAACATCCTTTCTGGTATGTGAAGGCCACCGTAGTTCCCTGACACTCCTGGGAAAGGGAGGAGTGATCAGAGTGAGTCGTCTGTTTGTTACAATCTGCAGTCTTAGGATTGGATGTCACCAGTTCTTACACACTTGATCTTTCAAAAACAAGATGGAAAAAGATAAAAGAAACACTTGAAGCCAACAGTGAGGACATAAGAGACGGCAAATGTCCAATTCAGGATGAATTCAGGACGTCTTTTGGACAGTTTGAGGTCCTTGAAGCCAGAATCTCTTTCATCTTTAATTACGAGGAAGGTGTTTAACCAGATTTTGGTCGTACGCTCTGCCATAAAGCAAACAAAGAGGTCCAGACAGAGGTTGGGCATAAACACAGACAGATTTACTGTGGGTGAATTATTGATGATCACTACGGCGTTGTGACCGCGAGACAGACGCGCTTGCACGGCAGCGGAGAGTCTGCTGCTTCATCTCCGGGGCAGCATCTGCCCTATTTTTTTTACATCGCTCACAATAAACCTGAGTGTTAGATCTTCACAAAAGGCTCATTTGTTGTAAGACGAGTGGCCAAAGTTTATGACGATCACGTTACAAAACCACAAACGCTGCGGGAACATTCTGTTGATCTCAGGTTCGGGCATTGGGCTCGCCGCGCTACGGTAGCACACACGTGGTACACTTGACACAAGCTAAGGGAATGGTCTAAGTGGGCTGATCATACACACTTAAAATTCCTGCCAACGTGAGGATCCTGTTACCTTTTTAGACCCAACAACACACACACATTCTTGACCATCATCCTTAATGAGAACATCTTTACATATAATGCATTCCCTAACCATCTTACCCCTATTATTAACCATCACAAGTTAATGTCTGACCCTAAACTAAACCCAAGTCTAACTAAATCTAAAACCAAATCTTAGGACACTGACTAACCCTAACCCCTATTAGCCATCACAAATGAATGCCTTACACTAAACTAAACCAAAATCTAGCACTAACCCTAAAACCAAAATTAGGACACTGACTAATCCTAACCCCAATATTAACCATCACAAATGAATACCTGACACTAAGACACTAAACTAAACCCAAATATAACACGAACCCTAAAACCAAATCTTAGAACACTGCCTAACCCTAACCCCAACCCTAATATTAACCATCACAAATGAAGTCCTGACCCTAAACTAAACCCAATTCTAACACTACCCTAAAACCAAATCTTAGGACACTGACTAACCCTAACCCTAACCCTAACCCCAATTAGACATCACAAATGAATGCCTTACACTAAACTAAACCCAAGTCTAACACTAACCCTAAAACCAAATCTTAGGACACTGACTAACCCTAACCCCAATATTAGCAATCTCAAATGAATGCCGGAATTGGAGCTGTACTCTTGACCATTTCCACAGAAACAAGCTGGACCAGGTTTTGGTCTCTGTTAAACAGACACGGTTCTGGTTCTGGCTCTAGTGCTGTTCTAGGAGATTCAGAACCTTGGTGCTTCCTGGCGAACCAGCCCACATTCGTCAATTTTTTTGGCCGGTGTAAGGACCTCTGGTCCTGAAAGGTCAACCCTAACCCTTACCTAAAGACACACACGTCCACACAATTCCGGCTGTGAATGCGTCTTTTAAATAACCACACCTTCTTCTTCTTATCTATAACATAAGCAGCAACGATGATGAGTACACAGATGTTTATCAACTGACTGATCTGACGTGACACGAGCGTTCTATAAGAGTGCTCTTGAGTCAGATGAGAATTGACAGGTGTAAAAACAAAGTGACTTTGTGCCATTATTAGCAAAAAAAAAAAAAACTCACTTGCACGAGGCACAGACGAAGCATCGAGGATGGTAGGTCTTGCCCAGAGCGGACACCACTTCCCCCTCGATGAAGTCCTGGCAGCTGAAGCAGCGGGTGCCGTACAGTCGCTGGTAGTCCAGAGTACAGATGTACTCGCCCTGCCGCACGAAGAAGCCGCCCTGGGCCAGCTCACATCCACAGACTGGGGGAGGTTCGTAGGTAAAGGAAAAAGGACAGAGAAGACAGGAAATGGACAAATTAGACAACAATGATGACAAGTTCAGAGATTATAATACAAGCAAAAGATATGAAATGCACACCCTGCAACCGACAGGGATTATTTTCATCATCGATTAATTTTATATAATATTTTGGTCCATAAAATGTCAGAAAATTATGTTCTCACATGTCTAGGTTTGTCTACAAATTAAAATATTTCAGTTTGGCTGAATTCTTTCAAAGAAATCAGAAAATATTCACATTTTAAGAAGAAAAAAACCTCAAACCGATCAATTGGTCATGAAAATAGTCATTTGAGTAATTGTTTAAGCCTTTACTCATTCTATAGTACGCAACTTGTTGATATAACATAATAAATAAAAATATTTCAATCATAACCTCCCAATACTACAATCTATTTATCAATACGTCATGTTTTATCCATACCAGTATACAGTTAGCTTTGCATAGCTTAGCATTTCAAAATGGAGAGTGGCGTAAACAGCCGCAGTTTCTTCATGTTGTTGACTTCCACATTTCATAATTATGCTTTTTTTTACTTTCCAGCAGACACTTTAATGAGAATTTTTCAGATTTGACCGTTTAATACGAAGCTAGAATCGGTATGCCGTTAGCTTAGCCTAGCTTACGTGGACTTTGTCCAAAGGTACACTCTTCAGTGACTTACCGTTGGGTAATTTATGATTAAATGGCACGTTTATTTCCTCAGATACAGTTTATAAAAGTGACTTAACAGACTGTGTGGATCATTACACTGACATAATTGCATGTCATTAAACATTATGTCATGTCTATGCTTTTGTCCTCACAGTGTTCAAATACAAGGTGACGCCAAATGATTACAGTCATGTTTTTCATTTTAATAAGCGTAGTCAACATCCTGTCGCCTGTCAACAATATCAGAATCACACAAAAGGGAAACGTTCGGCCTGCAAATCCTGTACGTCGTCATTTCAAGTCGTGCAAAGACTTAAGTGGAAGAGGAGGCTTTGTGTTGAGCGGAGCACGTTTGACACGTCTGATTGTTTTTCCTCGTGTTGTTTTTACACCGACAATGACCTAGTTTGTGTGGTATTTATATCTTTGTAAGTTCCAAAAGACCTGGTTTTAGGGTTAAGTTTAGGGTAAGGGTTAAGATTAGGGGCTTAGTTGTGGTGGTTAAGGTTCAGGTAAGGGGTTAGGGAGTGCATTAAGGGCCAATTCCAATTCCTATCTTAACCCTCAATCTTAACCCTTAATCTTAACTGGCCCTCAAAACCAAGTGTTGAGGGTTATTTTGTCACTTAGAAATGGGACACCCCTTAAATGCAGATACGTCTTCAGACTGTAGGGGGCAGAATAACGCGAAAGCTGCGTCCAGTCTGTCAACTCCAAAAAAGAAGAAGAACACATTTACGTCAGGATTATTAATAACGATCCGTTTGTCAGTCAAGTTATTAGGTTGTCAGTTAGTTATAAGATGATACTCATACAAATACCACAACCACGGACATATTCAGCTATCCGGCTATTGACAAAATATCGTAAAATAAGAATAAATGTTACGCAACAATGACGTCAGTAATCCATAATATGGGCCTAAACTAAGATAATAAAATGGTTTTCATCATTTTTATATCTCTATTTACAAAGAAAATACTTAATTTGTAGCGTACTCGTTTGGCTGCTTTCGGCGCCATCTTTGTTACGTCAAAAAACGCAATGCATTCTGGGTAGCCCTTGCTCCCAAGGGTGGTCTGGGAAAATCTCAATATTGAGGGCGATACAGCCTTTAAACTGAATTTTTCTGAGAATCGGGACGGCACTTGCACTAAAATTCAGGGAATTTTTGAGATTGAGGGTTAAGCAAGGAATTGGAAGTCCCCACCAAGGTATAAAAACAAGTTATTGTGTGTGTGCAGGCTGCAAAGTGTCTCTCTAACAATGTCTAACAGCAACTCCCCCCCACCCCCTGCAAAAAAAAACCCAAACAAACTGTACACACTCATGAACACTCAGTAACCCGTGGCAACTGCATGACATCACAGCACAGTCACACCCTCAGGGGGAAACCTCGCTCTATTATTCCACTCCTTTAGCAAAAACAATAGCCCTTCCTTTACTTTTCCCGCCATTCTTCTCGGCGTGTCAGGAAAGATAAATGAGCGGGTGTTTTTTTTTTTGCGTCGCTGCTCGCTTGAACCTTTCTCACAGTCTCAAAGTCACAAGGATGTTGTGAAGGTGTGAGATAAGACACATGGGCAGCCCACGGTGGTGAGATCACACACGTACAGGGAACACGAGAAGGCAAAAACGTGGGATTTAAACACGCACAATTTAGCTATAAAAGCTAAATTATAGCCATTTCTGTGTTAAATTGCAGAGATTGCATTGAATAGCGACACATTCGACACATCTGGCTTTTTTAAATCTGATAAACTGACCCATTATTTAATCCCTATGTAGCAAAAATGTACTAAAATAATAAAGCACACACAGCGTGGGCCAAATTTCTGTCCAACTACGATTGAATCACAGAAAATTATTGCACAAACGGAAAGTAGAACAACAGCAAATTAGACGGTTGCTCCTTGTTTTTCGTGTATGTCCCTATCCCTAAATAGTCCCAAAATGCGAGGGCTACGAGTCTTGTAGGTTTCCTTTTCCTCGTGTGACAAGGCACGCTCATAAATACATGTCTGGGGTATAAAGATTATGCCGCAGGGATAACAGAGGGATTTAAAAGTATCCTAAAAGCAACGTTTGCAGTACTTCTGAGGTTCTTCCTCCACGTGTTTATCCTCCATTTCACTTTTTTCCTACTCGTTGCACAACAGTCCATTTTTTATCAGCTTATGAAAACTTTTTTCCCCGACATGTTGGACAACCTTTGTCCAGGGTTTTTTTTCGCACCGCGTAACTGTATTTTTCTTCTCTCTCTCTCCGATCCACTCCCAGTGGTTGGGACATGCTTATAAAACAACCACAACAACACAAGCAGGGAATGTTTTCATCAGGATGCGGACGACGTATTTTTCCAGCACCAGCGCGTCCGGTTCACATGTGCGGAACCAGGTCTGCAGTTAGATAAAAGCTCCAGGCTGATAATGGTGTAATCTGGACGGATTGATGGCGATTATTTGATAAAAGATTAAACGTATGACAGATCAGCATTTTGACGAAATTCGGGAGAACCAAAATCTCACTCTTCAGATGAAAATATGTTTTCTTTCTTGCCAGAATCAACAAAATCCAAGATTTGGACTTTTTAAATAGGTTGTACCAAGTGTCAAAATAGTCCTACAGCTCTACTGGATGGAGGGATGGCAAAAAGAAGGTAAAATTAAGGGACCGTATCTATGTTCCAAGGGTCCTATGTTCCCTGGGTCCTATGTTCCCCGCTTTGTATGTGACCGGGGAAAAAGGGTCCTATGTTCCCCGCTTTCACCCTAAGGACCCGGGGAACATAGGACCCTACCCCTTACCCTAACCCTTACCCTAACCCTTACCCTAACCCTTACCCTAACCTCAAACCTAACCCTAACCCTAACCCTAACCCTAACCCTAACCCTAACCCTATTCCTTGCCCTTACCCTAACCCTTTACCCTGGAGCGCCACACCCAGGCTTCCACAAAGAAGGGAACATAGGACCTTTTTTGGGAAAAACGGGGAACATCTAACCTGATCGGGGAACATAGGTAAGACCCCAAAATTAATGTTGTAGTAGTGTTGTGCAAAAGGTTAACGCATGGAGCGTTTCCATGACAATTGACCGGAAAAAGAAGCGAATGACGCCATGTTTACGTGCCACGACACCGGAGTCCAGGCACCGTTTACCAGTTAGTTTTTACTCCGTTAGCTGCATTAGCTCCTTTTAGCGTCAGTTAGCGCGCCTACAGTGGAACTGGAGCGGTCTGTTTATTAAACGAAAAGAACAGCGCTACAAACAACCAGCGTAGCTGTGTACTGCGTATGTGTGCCTCTGTTTTTAAAGTTTAGCGGCACTTTAGAGACTCATTTTAACAACCGGGAGTCACGTAAAACATGACGTCACGCATGACGACCTCTCTAAAAGTTTGTTTACAATCATGCAAGGACAAAAACTAAGCTAATTTGTGCACTCGACCATGTCCTGTTCACTTCACTATGGCCGGATAACTGTTTTTTTGGGACTCAACAGTTTCACAGTCATTATCTTGGCCTTGTGCGGTTGAGAAACAGCTTTGAAAATGGGGACTTAATGTTGCATCAAATGCAGGAAGCAATAAAATTGGCAAATGGACTTAACTCTCTTGGTGAACACTTCCCAATGAGCAGTACAAGCACGAGTCACTGAAATCACTGAATCAACACAAACGTCTTTTGACATTTAAGGTCAGACGATCCACTGCTGAACGGAGCTGTTGGACGAGACCATTTTCTCCATTTCTGTGGCGTTTTGTGTTGTTTTTGTTGGACATTAAGCAACAACAGCAACTCCTGCTATAACTGTTCTGGTAAGTTTTGACTTCTCAAAGTCATTATAGAATCAACACATTTACTTGCTGATTTGCGATGTTGTCGCCCCCCCCCCCGTTCAATAACATCATCGATACGCAAGGACAATTATCGATATTTTAATCACCAAACGAAGGCGCTCTAAAGTAAACATCAACGTCGTTACTTCAGAAAAAGAGGGATTTTACTGCGGGATAATGACGGAGAAAGCTACGTTGCCCCATCCACAGTTAAAGTTAGGGTTAGGGTTAGAAAAACCCTGCACTTTTAACTTTTCACAGACATTTTATTGTCTTCAGTTGGACAAATATCGCGATGTATCGCAACTTAATTGTCTTGCAATGTATTGATTATCACAGAATCGTTGTATCGCGATGATTATTGGCATTTTGGACCATGTATCGCCTTGCGGTACCCTGTGATTCCCACACCTCCTGTAGCATTCAACTTGAAAATTAGTTCTTTCACGCTTACGACTTAACTTGGACGTGTTTCCGGTCACTTTAGAGGACTAATTTCTACTCTGACAGGCTTGAAATTGGTCCATAAAGACCCAGTGACAGCAGCTCTGGCAGAGAGAAATATGGACTGGAAGAGACGGAGCCAGAAATCCAAACTCCTGAGTCCTGATTCCCACCAGCTCATCTTTCAGACCCTGTATATATTTATACATGCGCTGCCAGTTGGCACATGCACGATTCTCCTTACTGTATTATAAGTTGGTTTCCTTAAGCGGCGCTCACCTCCTCCATCATTTATGGACCACCAGGAAGCGTGGCATACTTTTAAAAGTCAACCTAAACATTTGATCTAATTCGTTTCATCTGCAGTGCAGCAGCAGCAGCAGCAGCAGCAGCAGCAGCAGCAGCAGCAGCAGCAGCGCGGTTCGCCCACTGAGAGAGAAAACCCAGAGCAGCAGACGAGGCCTCGAACGCCGATGATGAGCTCGTGTCTGAATGAATTACCACAAGTCTTTTAATCTCGACCGTCATCGGCGATGGAAATCTTCAAAAGCGGGCGTTCCTCTTATCTTCTCGTATCGCTCATTCGCGTGGGAAAAGGATAGGGAGGATGACGGAGCGAGTTTGTGAAGTGGAGAGTTCACTTTCAAATACGCACAAATTTGTACCTGAACTATCTACATCTTCAAGAACTGGATCACTTGGGCCTGATCTATT